>NC_080172.1:61088573-61388573 GCF_950295315.1 Erinaceus europaeus
AGCTGGCTTTCTAATGAGCCTGTCTGGGTGGAACAGTGGCCTTTACGTAGGGATAAGCTAGAAATTTTAAAAGAGCTCGTCCAAGAGCAGTTGTCCTTGGGACACATTCGTCATTCTCGAAGCCCATGGAATACTCCTGTCTTTGTGATTAGTAAGCACTCGGGAAAATGGCGCCTCCTCCAAGATCTCCATGCAGTTAATAAAACCATGCAGGTCTGGGGCTCCCCCCAAAAGGGTTTGCCTCTTGCTTCTGCAATTCCCACAGAATTCCAATCATACCTATTGATATATAAGATTGTTTTTTCTGTATTCCCTTGCATCCGCAAGATTGTAAACGTTTTGCCTTCTCTGTTCCTTCTATTAATAATGCCAGCCCTGCTGATAGATTTGAATGGGTGGTGCTACCCCAGGGTATGGCCAATAGTCCTACAATTTGTCAGGAGGCTGTTAAATCTGCCCTTTTCCCATATATTCATAAGGGCCTTAATGTTTTTCATTACACAGACAATATATTAATATGGGGAAAATCAGATACAGATCTCTATGCCTTACATGATTTTCTCATTCCTGCATTAAAGAAAAGCGGCCTTTATGTAGCTCCTGAGAAGATACAGCTAATTCCTCCAATATCTTTTAGGTTCAGAGATTTCTTTAACGCAAATTCGTCCCTTAAAACCTAATGTCACCTTTCCTTCTAACCTTACTCTTGCTTCTTTACAAAGTTTTCTAGGAAATTTAAATTGGCTTAGGCAGTATCTCTATCTGCCTACAAGCTGCCTCCAACCACTGTTTGACCTGTTAAAAGGAAACAAACAGCCCTCCTCAAAATGTAAGTTAACTCCCAAGGCCTCCTCGGCACTGGAAAGGGTTAACCAGGCCCTCCAGGACATGCACCTTGTTCGATTCTCTCCCTCCTCTCCGGTAAACCTTATAATCTTCAACTCCACCCCCACGGTAGTAGGGGCATTGTGGCAAGACCATGGGGTTCTTGAGTGGCTTCACACGCCAGTAGGAGGAACTCCAAGACTCCTCACTGAGATAGACTCATTAGCATTCATGGTTCGCCAAGGGAGAAATAGGTCTGTGCAGGTCTTAGGGAAAGAACCGGATTTAATTATTCTGCCCTTTTCTCTCACAGATACAGAGTGGCGTATACGCCATAATTCCCACTTTGCCATAAGCTTCGTGGGGTTTCCAGGACAAATAGATAACCATTTTCCTTCCAATAAATTGATAGCTTCTTTACCTCTTCTGCCCCTACTAGCACCTAAACTTTTCTCTCGAGATCCCATTCCTTCTGCTCCTACAGTCTTCACTGATGGTGGAAAAAAGGGAGCTGCTGCCCTTATATATTACCCAGACAAACAATCTCCTAAACCTCTCTTTACTGAGCTTCCTGAGAATTCCCCTCAGTACAAAGAACTTTATGCTGTTTTCCTTGCATTAAAAGCTGTACCAGAATCCTTCAACCTTTTTTCTGACAGTGTGTATACTGTTAACTTGCTCGTTCCTATGTGAAACTTGATGACAACCCACTTTCCCCTCTTTTTATTCAAATCGCCTCTATGCTCTCTTCTCGAACCTAACCACTATATATTCAGCACCTTCATTCCCACAGCCCTCTTCCTGGTGCCCTGTCTGAAGGGAATGCTACAGCTGACCACCTTGCCTCCACAGGAGCTCTCCTAGTCTCTGTCTCTGATCCTGCTGACTTTCATTCCCTAACCCATGCTAATCTTAAAGGCCTTCGAGCTCGATTTCCTGATGTTCCGTTACCACAATTAAAACATATCCTAGCTACATGCTCTTCCTGTGAAAGTCTCATAAAAACACCTGATATTCAGACTCTTGGTGTTAACCCCCGAGGCTTAAAAGCTAGTGCTATTTGGCAAATTGATGTCATCCACATACCAAACTTTGGCAAACAAAAATATGTGTTTGTCTCAATTGATACCTTTTCTAAATTTATGTGGGCAACATCTCAGACAGGAGAAAGCTCTAAAAAGCTTATAAGCCATATGCTCTCCTGTTTTGCTCTGATGGGCTTACCTCTTCAAGTGAAAACTGACCATGGACCAGCGTCTACCAGCAAACAATTTAAAGATTTTCGTTCCCTCTGAAACATTACTCATACCACAGGCATTCCCTATAATCCACAGGGACAAGGCATTGTCAAGAGGGCCCATCAAACCCTTAGGCTCAATTAAATAAAGATAAAGGAGGAATGTACCCCCCCAATATCCAGCTAGCAAAAGCCTTAACTACGTTAAATCTCTTTAATATTTACAATAACTCAGACTTACCTCCTATTATTCTTCGCTGGCAAACACCATCTACTCTCCCATATATTAAGGTCAAATGGAGAGACCCACTTGATAAAATTTGGAAAGGGCCTGACCCTCTATTGACCATGGGAAGAGGTTTTGCATGCATTTTCCCACATAATTACTCTAAACCTGTCTGGGTTCCTGCCTGCCATGTCCGACAATACCCTCATGATGGCACTGTTATCCCTGAAGAACAAGAAATACAAGAGGACTAGATGCAGGATACATCCCAGGATCCATAATATGACATGGCAGAACCTACAAAAGTTGGCTCACAGAGCCCTCTTTCCTACACCTTCTCTGAATGTCTCATGTTATGACTGGCCAGTTGTGTTTTGTGAGTGAGTGTGTTGAATGACCAAAAATTTTTGTATGACCCATCTGCTCAGAAGTACTCTAAATGTTCAAACCATTGACATTAACATGCATTAACTCTCTAAGTAACCTGAGTCTGCTTATAGTCCAAAGTCAATTATAGTAAACCTCTAACTTGTTACAAGTTTTTTTTTCACAAGTAAGTGAGTACAGCTATCAAGACTTCATATGAAGAATCATCTGTTCATATGGTAACATAGTAAACTGTAAGAAGTTCCTCCATATCCAACCTATGTGAATTAACAACATTCACATATTCTTGTACACTTAACTGGTGTATCTTGTCTTGCCACCATAGGCCTGCCTTTGTCAGCCAACAATTTAAAGATGTTTCCATTTATAACATCACCCATGCCATGGACATCCTTTACTACCCCCAAAGACAAATGGCTGTTCCCCTGGACATCACATCCACTGACTGCTTCCCTTAGACTTAAGATATGATCCTACCTCTTCATACCAATGGATACATTCCCCCTTCCTTACCTGTCTACCCTTAGTTGTGGGACCCTAGCTTGTTTTACTTCTTCTGCTCACAATAGGTCCTATAATTCTTTTTTTTTCAACATTTTAATTTATTTATTAATGAGAAAGAGAGGAGGAAAGAGAAAGAACCAGATATCTTTCTGGTACATGTGCTACCAGGGATTGAACTTGGGACCTCATGCTTGAGAGTCTAACACCTTATCCACTGCGACACCTCCCAGACCACAGTCCTATAATTTTTAACAAGCTCATGGCCTTTTGCGGCAACAGATTGATGCCATAAAGATGCAACCTATACAAACTCACTATCATAGGCTGGACATGGCAAAATATTGAGTTGCTGTGGAGGATTTGCCCCCCTCCATCAGAACGTCCACCATGTAGAGGGCTGGCTAGCCAATGACAGGTAAGAGGAAACTAGCACTATCCAGTCAACCTAAGACAGGGCACCTGGTACTACTGGGCAAAATGACCAGGTGTTCCAATGATGGGTAAGACGGAAGGCTGATCCCCAACCTAAGACAGGCACAGTCCACCCTGCCACAAAACAAAGTCCGCCAAACATCAAAACATGATATAAGACAGGAGGACATGTGGGGAGCCACATGTGCCCTCAAGGTTGCTATTGGCATGGCCATAGAGTTTATGTTAAAAGATAGTTCCTGGGAATCGGGCAGTGGTGCAGCAGGTTTAGCGCAGGTGGCACTAAGTGCAAGAACTGGCTTGAGGGTCCCAGTTTGAGCCCCCGGCTCCTCACCTGCAGGGGAAATCACTTCACAGGTGGTGAAGCAGGTCTACAGGTGTCTTTCTCTCCCCCTGTCTTCCCCTCCTCTCTCCATTTCTCTCTGTTCTATCCAATGACCACAATATCAGCAATAACAACAATATAGTTACAACAATAAAACAACTAGGGCAACAAAAGGCAAGATACAAAAAAAAAGGGATAAGATAGTTCCCGCTTCCCTACACCTTAGAGTCTTTGTTAAAAGATAAGTTCTTTTTCCCCATGAATCACCCAGGACCTTCCAGATAACAGCTGACTACCATGACAAATAATATTAAATACAATCATAAATGAATAGGAAAGATACATCCCCCAATACTCAGTTGGTCAAGGCACCAAACCTCTTTTTCTATAAAGCATTCAAATCAGATGCCCTGCTAACCACGAGAAGCAGATTGTTTGTGTTTCTTCCACAGGAATCCCGGAAAAAAAACATCTGGACCCCTGCACATCCTGACATCACCCACTAGATGGCACGACTACAATGGCACACCCCCCAAAACCCTAGATGTCACCTGATGCGATCTGAAGAACCTGACTCACAGACTCCAAGGACAGAACTTTTTTACTGCCTGTCTGCCTTTCCTGCTTCTGCTTTGCCTGTCACGTTTTGGCGGTTCCAGCTCACTTTCTACAGAAAAGCAGAATTCCAGAGGCTGACCTTCCTCATGCAGCATTTCATCCCCTGCCAATCCTCCCCCTAGTCGCCTACTTTGGACTGAGACTTTTATCGGACTTGCTGTCATACCCTTTGGACACTTTAGACAATTTTACAGCAGCTTCCTTCCCTTCACATTGCTGGTTTTTCATAGACTGACCCTGAGTAGTTCATAGACTTTACACATTGTTGCCCTGGGCATTAGATAAAAGGAAAGGGGGAGATGCTGGGAAATTGTGCCGATGCACTCACATCTGCCATGTTGTCCCCTCAGGCTACTGCTAATTCCCGTGAGAGTTGGGACATTCTGGGAGTGCCTGTCCTGCCATGTTATGCCCTCAGGACATTGTCTACATCCCCGCGATATTTGGAGTGCTTTGGCTACTCCTCCCCCCTCCCATTCTCATGAGAGTTATCATCCTATCCTGGAGTGCTATGGTTACTCCTCCCCCTTCCCATTCTCGTGAAAGCTACTCCTATAAAAACCCTTCATTTTCCGCACCTCGCTCTCTTGCCAGCGCTTCACTCCGGTGTTCAGACGCAGGAAAGGTTACTGTGTGAGGTGACCATTTTCGCTACCTCCACGTGGCCCAACCTGCCTCTCTAGCACCCAACTCTGAGGTGCCAATGCAAATAAAGATTTGTATTTCCTCTTTGCTCTGGACCCCCTCTCTCTCATCTCTGCGGCCCGCGCACAACAACAGTGTGTGCCTTTTAATAAGTACATTCAGGCCATTTACATTTATTGATATCATAGACTTAAGATATTTTAACACCATTATTGTAGGTTTTTAGTGTGCTGATCTATGGCATATTTATAGTAATCTGACTATTTATAGGATAACTTTCAGAACTTCTTTCAGGGCAGGCTTGGTGATAGTTGATTCTTTCAACTCTTGCTTGTCTGAGAAGGTTTTGATGGTTCCATCCAGTCTGAATGACAATCTAGCAGAATATAGTAGTCTTGGTTAAAACCCTTTCTCATTGAACACTTGATAGATATCTTGCCATTCTCTTCTGGACTGTAGTGTTTGTGTGGAGAAGTATGCTGCTAATCTTATGGGTCTTCCTCTGTAGGTGACTCTTTGTTTTTCTCTTGCAGCATTCAGAATCCTTTCTTTATCGTTATTCCTTTTCATTTGAAATATGAGGTGTCTTTGTGTCTTTCACTCTGGGTTAATTCTGTTTGGGACACTCTGGGCTTCTTGAACCTTTATGTCTTTTATGTTGTATAGACTAGGGAAGTTCTCAGCTATTATGTCCTGTAGAATGCTTTCTTCCACTGTCCCTCTTTCTTCCTCTGGCAAACTAATAATGCATATATTATTTCTTTTGAAGTCATGCCATATGTCTCTGTTATTGTTTTCAGTATCTCTTAATCTCTTTTTTAGATCTCTTACTTCTTTCTTAGTTTTCTCTAATTCATCTTCAATCTTGCTAATTCTGTTTTCTGCCTCACTTATTCTATTCTCTCTCCCCTCTCTTATTTTCTGTAGCTCAGCTATTTGCTTACCCTGTTGTAATACTCTATTAGCTTGTTCAGCTAGTTGTGTCTTTAGCTCAGTTATTTCAACTTTCAGCTCTCGAATTACCTTGAGATAGTGTTTTCTTTCAGAGTCTCTTTTTCTATTTCCACATTTCTGATATTACTTTCAAACTCTTTCTTCACTCCTGTGACCAATCCTTTAGTTAGTGTTTGGATCTTGTCCTCATTTTTATGTGCTTCTCCATTTAGTGGAATGTTATCTGAGCTTTGGTCCTGGTTCATTTCTCCTATATTTCTTCTTGGATTCACCATTGTATCTGGTGTTTTAGTAGGTTCCTCTCTCAGCACTATTCAATGTACTAATCACACTTGACTGGATTGACTTGTGTTTAAGTAAGTTACCTAAAGAGTTCACAGTTATGGAAATTAAAAGTTGTTTCAATATTGTCTCAATCCCTGAGGTGAAGCATGATGGATGTTAAAACCTCTTCTGTTCTTTATCCTCTCTGTAGGCTATGGGAGCCTGTGGGCTTTTAACTATAAGTATTTTTTTTTTAGCTTAATTACTTACTCCTACCCTAGAGATAACACAGGGTAGGGGAGAAATAGCATAGTGGTTATGCAAAGATATTCCCATACCCCAAGGGCCCAAAGCCCCAGGCCCATTTCAGCTTCTATGACAACAGCCAGAGTCAAGATGGGTAGCACTCCTTGGCCCTGTGAGTTTCTTAGCAAGTGCCATTTATAGACTGTGGGTTCTGAGGCAATTATTCACCATGTTCTCATCAGGAGAACAATATGGAAAGGCTCCCACTATACAGCCCCACTTCTAGACCACTGGGGTGTAGGTCGGTTTTCTGCACCCCCCCCCCATGTCAGCACAGGGCCTCCCCACTGCTGCTCCAGCCTCCGAGGGGCAGTATCAATGGAGACTCACAGTTGCATTAGGTGAGCCTTCGGGGAGTCCTATCCTCCCTTCAGCAGTCTTTTTGTTAACAAAACAGACTGAAGGTGGTTCCTCAACTGTCAAACTGCCAGACTATTACCAGCCACTTGGGAGTAGATATGGACTTTAGCCCAAGGAATCTCTCCTTAGGTTCCTCTCAGTCCATGAGCCACATGTGTTTTCACTCACCGGTGACTTGGTGGATTCCCAAAGTAGTCCTAGTCTCATCTTGTTGTGGTCTTAGGTGATCTTCTTTGATATTCCTAGTCAATCAGGGAGAGGAGAGGAGAGAAATGCAGCTGCTGCTACTCTGTGGCCCTGCCTCCAGAATGGAATTTATTTTCTGCCTTCAGGGTTATTGCTGGGGCTCAGTGCCTGCACTATAGATCCACTGCTTCCGGAGGCTTTTATTCCCATTCTGTTGCCCTTGTTGTTTACAGAAAATATTTTTAAGGTGAACAGTCAATGTGAAGACAGAAGAGAATGAAGAACACACTCAGTGAAAACTCATTTTTCAAGAGCTTTGCTCCCTCCAGAGAGACTAAGAGCAGTAGTCTGAGTTAAAATTATAACCAGAAAAGAACCATATCTGCAGATGAGTGAACTTTAATAATGGTGTGTTGTGCAACCCGGGAGGTTGCAAAGTGATTAGAGTAATAGATTTGCAAGCATGAGGTCCCAAGTTTGATCCCTGGCACTGCATATGCCAGAGTGATGTCTATGGTTCATATTCTCTGTCTCTGTCTCTGTGTGTGTGTGTGTGTGTGTGTGTGTATGTGTGTGTGTGTGTGTGTGTGTGTGTGTTTCTGTGTGTGTGTGTGTCTGTCTCTCTTTCTTCATCTCTCAAAAATAAATAAATCTTTTTTTAAAAGAGTATAATCATACACATGTGAATGGCCTACATCAAAATAAAGAGGAAAAGGCAAGTGTTGACAAGTATGTGGAGGAAAAGGAACTTTGCTATACTATTGGTGGGAATGCAAACTGATGAACCCACTATGGAGAGCAGTGTAGAGAGTCCTTAAACGAATTTAAGTGGAACTACTTTATGACCCAGCAATACTACTCTTAGGGCATGAAAACAGAGAAGGAATGTGGCCTTGCAGGTAATTAATTGTATTTATAGTCTCTTCTATTTGGATTCTCAGTTGCATTTCCTTCTACCACTAAGTAGAAGATTTTTCTTAGAACACACACACACACACACATACACACACACCAATAAGGATTTAGTGAAATCACTTATGAAGAGCATCTAGAAAACTGCACACAGAGAGTTCATCATGTAGGGTACATGCCTTGCTTTGTATCTGCTGTCCAAGTTGTAACCCTGGCAGCACATGTGAGTAACACTTGCCCAGAAAGGTGTTCCAGTAAAATGGTGTCTCCCTCTCTGTTCTCTCTCCCTCTCCCTCTCTCTCTCTCCCCCACCCTCTCTCTAAAGAAAAAGAAAAAAAGAATGTAGAGCATCAAAGTAAAAACCCTGGGTTGAGGGTGAGGGTAGATGTTCAGCTTCATGGGGGGGGGGGGATGGGACACAGTCTTTCGGTGGTGGGAATGGTGTTTATGTACACTCCTATCAATTTGTAGTGAGATAAATCACTATTTAATTAATATGAGAGGAGAAATTTGATTGCATGTCTCAAACTTTAAAGCACAGACTGAGTCTTTTTAATACATAGGCTGAGTCTTTGATATGTTAACTCTCTTGAAAGCTTAGACCAGGGAGAACAGAAACAGCTGGTGGCACAGCTATATACAAATAATGTCAAAGGACATAAATTATGGTGATGTTGTGTATGATAACAAATGTAACAAAGGGATATTTCAAAGTTAACCCAATTGCCCAATAATGTGATTATAGCAATAACTAACTATTGTCTTCTTAAATCCTAAGGCAGCAGGAACCTCCTGCTTCCTCTATAGAGGCTATATTTCCCCCAGTCTCTAGGGTGGGGCTCACTTTCCTGCATGCTTCTCTCAATTCATATATCAAATGATATTACACCCGCTGAGTGTAACCTAATCAATGCAACGAGTACCACATCAGCATGCTTCACTTCAGACTGTGTACAGACATCAGGCATGGAATGTCAACCCTTCACCCTCATTACCTGAGTGAGAACTTTCCTTTCATAGTATTCTCTAATTCCATTCCAGGAGGTTCACTTCCTAATAAAGTCCCAAAACCTAGATATAGACCAGGTCCCATAATATAGAGCATATGTTCACAGGTATCCATAAACTAGGGGAAAATATATACCTGAAAGCAAAAATACACAATAGTCTATAGTGAGTCAGCAAAAAGTTCATAATGAAATAATGTCTACTTAGACTTAGATACCCTCCTCACCTACTTCCTATTACAGTTCTCTCACTTACTCCAAAGCTAACCTCATCAAAGCAAGGACTGCAAAAGCTGAATAAGGGCAAGAGACTGGCATACTTTAACAATGACTCTTTAGTCACTATCAGGCCACCCCATCAGCTGGGACCCTAATCGGGGAATCCTGAGATTCCCAAACAGACATGATGGACCTACACTTAGAATAAATTCCTCTCTCCATTGTTGTCAGTGATTCCTATCAGGAACAACACAATAGACCCCTTTGTGGGCACCCATAGGACTTTGCTCTCAACTTGGATCAACAATGGTAGAGAATGTTCCATCTTCTGAAGGGAGGCTAGACAACATACTCTATGCTACACCTGAGGAAGATGGTTCCTGATATTGAGGCAGCTTGGAACGTTCCTACTTATGACCACAGAATGTGAGCTCAAATCTACAGGGATGCAGAGATCACATAGGCTCCTATGCTGAATATGGACCCCAGATCACATCAAATTGATGGGGTTTACAATCAACAATATTTATACCCCTTTCCCATATTAGGGAGCTACTCTCTTCCCTAATCCAGGTTTCTGGTCCTTCTGTCAGCCATGACATCATCTCCCCAGACAATAATTAGGATCCACCTGCATATCAAATTTCAGTCTCAGGCAAAAACAAAACAAAAAAAAAAAAAAGAAAGAAACAAAAAAAAAAAACCTAGTATAGCCACAGGCACTTTGGAATACAACTAAGGTATGCCTACTAGCTATCTACAAAACAGAGACTCCTCCCCCCCCCCAATCTTCACCTGCACTATTCCAGCGTTTGGGTCCATGACTGGTCAACAGTTTGGCTTTGTATGTTGGCTCCCTTTTAAACCACCAGGTTCCAAATGCTGGCAGGATGCCAACCAGACTTCCCTGGACAGATGACCCCCACCAATGTTTCCTGGAGCTCTGCTTCCCTAGAGCCCTGCCCCAGCAGGGAAAGAGAAAGACAGGCTGGGAATATGGATCAACCTGTCAGCGCCCATGTTCAGCAGGGAAGCAATTACAGAAGCCAGGCCTTCAGCTTTCTGTACCCCATAATGACCCTGGGTCCATACTCCCAGATGGTTGAAGAATGGGAAGGCTATCAGGGAAGGGGATGGGATACAGAGTTCTGGTGGTGGAAACTGTGTGAAGTTGTGCCCTCTTATCCTCTGGTTAAGTCAGTGTTTCCTTTTTATAAATAAAAACTTAAAAAAAAAAAAAAAGAATGAAGAAAATGTGGGCCCAGGAGCAGTGAAATAATATGTGTGTGAGGCCCTCTTTCTCCTACTCCCCACAAAAAAAAAAAAAAAAAAAAAAGAGTGAGCTCAAATCAGACAGAACTATTCTCCACCTCTGGGCAATGTGGTCTAGCAGTTCCCATGTTCAGGGGTCAATGACCCACTACAACGGTGCAATAAGGTAGGCATTATTATTATTATTCCCTATTTACAGATGAGGATTTCAAACTTACAGATTACATAACTCATCTAATACCACATACTCTTTCTCAGGAAATGGTACTTGTCTGCTAAACTGTCATCTCCAGATCTCTCCTATGAAGCTGAAGGTGGATAAGTGAGGGACCCAGGCACCAGTGACTGCCCTGGGCAGTGACCACTCTGAGGTGAAGCCTGGCTTTTTCTCAGTTAATTAGCTATCTCACTACCTCATGCTCAATAAGGTCATCTTGTTGCTCAGTGTCTCAGTTTCTCCATCTGAAAAGGGAATGAGATAGTCCTGTGTATTCCACTTCCTTTAGAGAGTGGCCTAATAAGATCCAGCTTAGGGGCTCAAGAGATAGCATAATGGTTATGCAAAAAGACTTCCAAGACTAAGACATTAAAAGTCCCAAGTTCGACTCCTAGCACCACCGTAAGCCAGAGCTAAGCAGTGCTCTGGTAAATAAGTAAGTAAAATACAGTCTACATGTTGGTCTGAAAAAAGGCCCAGTCAGCCTCACTACAACTGAATTCACATGCTCAGAAATGCAAACCAATATTATCATACCTGTCTGGCCACATCACTTCTTGGGCCTGGAGTAAAAAGGAACCCAGGCTTTGAGGTATTTCTCTGCAAAGGATCGAAAGTAAACAAAAGTGCAGTTTTAGTGACAAACTCTGAAAAGGAAAAGAGCTAGGCCAAAAGACAAAATCTCAACTAAAGTCTAGTGAATTCCATAAATTCTCAGGTGGATCTGGGAGCCTGGATGTTTGACTCTCCCCTTAACCCTGACTTTATCTCTTTCTTTCATTTTAACCTGCCCAAGGCCAAGTTTGCAATCCAAACAAAAAAGCTGGAGACATTTTTCTTGGGCGTAACGTAAAGAAATCTCTTTAGAGTGTTCCTCTAAATCATCACACACACATAATTTATGTCTTCTTCATCCCTTCTACCGAGTCCCTGCTTTCCTCTCTTTTGTCCTCACTATCTGTCTCTTATCATGGTACCTTCACCATATCTACACACACACAAACACACACACCTCTAGGCATTCCAAGCTATCAAAAGAAGTGAACCATCCTGAAAGTATCTCAGCAATTTAGCCTGCGTACTCAACAATCACTAGCCTGGAATGTTCTCTGGCTATTTCTTTACCTAGCCCATCCCTTCCTCCAATCTACCTACTCCTGAAAATCTACTTCCTCTGGAAGGTCTTTCTCCATAAGGCAGATAAAAGCAGTTTCCTCTGCCTCACCCTGTCTCAATCAGTACCTTAAAACTGTTCCCACAAGATACCTTCTTACCACCATTATTCACTCATTGCTTTCTCTAACCTCCAAAATATACTTAACCTTGATGTGTAACTAATGTTTATTCTGTGATAGCAAGTTGTATACGTTACTGGTGCCTTCTGGTGGTCTTGCATGTGTCCCCTGCTTATCTATCAGAAGAAAGGTGGGTTCTCTCTGCAACACCAGACAGGCACGAAAGGGAATTAGTAAAGATAAAAGCAGCCAGGATCACACTCAGCAGTTACTTATTGAGTTTCTCCTCTTTGCTTATCAGTGTGCATGATTCTGTGGGGTTGGGGTTATGAGAGATCCAAAGAAGCTAACAGCATAATATTCACAGGGGGAAAAAAATCACATCAATTCTTCACTTAGCACTATAATCTGGAATTTATGAAGCTTTCTCCAACATTGGCATTTGATCCCTATCACTATAACACATACTGGTCAGGTCACATATTACACTTCCCACTTTACAGATGAGGAAATAGAGGTTCAAAGATGCCCGTGGCTTACCTACGGTCACACAGCACAGAGAGTCAGCACAGGGACTTCTGACCTCAGACCGGGGGACCAGGGAAGCAAAGGAAGTAAGACAGGCTTGACACAAGCATAAAACCTCTAAAGGCTGAAAAAAAAAAAAAAGATGATGGGCATCAAAAGGATATGGATAGGCAACACACATGCTACAGGTACTAGAAGGACTAGAGCCAAGAAAGGTCAGCTGTTCAACAGAAGGTCTCAGAGCAGACAGGACAAATAGCATCTAGGAGAGGTCTTTGAAGACAGCACAAAGTGCTTGCCCTTTTAGCCATGTGTCCTCTGCTCTGGGATAGCATCACACTGCCCACGTTGGTCACAGAAGAGCTTGAGCCTTCTCCAGTACAGCATTCTTGGCACATGTACTAGGAAATAGACTTGAAATGACATCTGTATCCTGAAGAAAACTAAAATTATCTTTTTCCACTGCCAGGTCCTATTCATTCTTCTCACTGGAACTTCTAGCTCCACTCTTCTTGTCCATTCAGCCACATCCACCCAGAGCCCCATAGTTTCTGTCCTGCAACTTCGTCTGCAAATGTATTTAAAATGAGATAGGGAGCTGACAAACAAGCAGAGGAAGTAAATAAACCTTTGGACTGTTAGATGAACTAGTGTCAATAGAAAAGAAAGGGGCCAAGGGGAGGGTGAGAACAGAGACAAAGAGGACAACTATATGAAGGATTGAATTGGTAGGGTTCAGGGGCACACAACCTTGGTGGTGGGAGTGGAAAGAAACTGTACCCCTATTATCTTATAATTTTGTAAATCATATATATTTTTCCCTCCAGGGTTATCAAGGGGGCTCAGTGCACTATGAATCCTCTGTTCATGGATGCCTTTTTTTTCTTTTTCTTTTACTTTTATTTACTCAATAAGACAGAAAAAATTGAGAAGGGAGGCATAGATAGAGAAGGAGAGAAAGATAGACACCTAAAGACCTACTTCATGACCCATGAGGCATCCCCACTGCAGTTGGGGAGCAGGGGCTCAAATCTGGGTCCTTGTGTAAGTCTTCCTACATAGTACTATATGCACTTGACTGGTTGTGCCCCCACCTGGCCCCCCAAAATTAGTATATATTTTTAAAAGAATAAAATTTGTCTTTTGGGGGCAGAGGAGATAGCATAATGGTTATGCAAAAGACGTTTCTTCCTGAGACTCTAAGGTCCCTGAGTCCCAGATTCAATCCCACCATATGATAGGCTGAGCAGTGCTCTTGTCTATTTCAGCATCTTTCTCTGTGTCTCTGAATCTCTCTCACTGAAATAAATTAATAATTTTAATTGGTCTTACAGGGGGCCAGGCAGTGGCATATCTGGTTAAGTACACATGGTACTATGCAGAGTGGGGACCTGCACAAGGACCCATGTTCAAACCCCTGCTCCCCACCCACCTGCAGCAGGGACACTTCACAAGTGGTAAAGCAAGTCTGCAGGTATTTACCTTTCTTTCCCTCTCTATTTCTCCTTCCTCTCTCAATTTCTCTCTGTCCTATTGGATAAAATAGAAAGAAAAAGAAAAGCATTGGGTGCCAGGAGCAGTGGATTCAATGTGCCATCACTTAGCCCCAGTGATAAACCTGGTGGAAAAAAATTTTTTGGTCTTTCAGTGGTGACTGTAACCTAGAATATAAACATGTTGATTTTCAAAAATGTACACCAGAAGTTTGTAGAACCTTATAATGCAATGTCACCTCATTTTAAAAAATAAATAAATTCTTCAACAGTAAGAACATAGTGGTTACACAAAAGGCTTTCATGCTTGAAGCTCCAAGTCCTCAGATTCAATCCCTAGCATTACCATAAGCCAGAGTTGAATAGTGCTCTGGTATATATATATATCTTTTCCATTAAAATATAATAAATAAAATATGTTAAAATATAAAAAATTAAACTGGGGCAAGGGAAATAGTACAGAGGTTGATACAACAGACTTATATGCCTAAAGCACCAGAGGTCCCAGGTTCAGTCTCCAGCACCACCATAAATAAGAGCTGAGCAGTACTCTGGTAAGAAAATTTAAAAATTTTAATAATTTGTTGATATGGCACAGTGGTTATGCAACAAACTTTCATAGCCAGAGCATCAGGGATCCTAAGCCCAATCCCTAGCACCAGCATAAGCCAGAGCTGGGCAATGTTCTGGTCTAAATGCAAAAGCAAAATCAGTAGTCCAGGAGGTGACACAGTAGATAAAGCATTGGCCTCTCAAGCATGAGGTTCTGAGTTCAGTCCCTGGCAGCACATGTACCAGAGTAATGTCTGTGTTTTTATTTTCTCTCTTCCCTTCTATCTCTTTGAATAAGTAAATAAACATTTTTGAATGTTTCTTTTTAAAAAAGCAAAAACAAAAGAATAAACCATAGTGCCTCTTGAAAAGAATAAATGTGCACTATGTGTGCATGCATGAATGCATGTGTGCATGAGGACAGCCACTGAACTTCATTCTCCTAACAAACTACATGGGCTGAAGTAGATGGTGTTTGCACAAGACTGAAACTGCCCAGTGTTTCCTCTCCTGAGCTGTTATTCTTGACTGATACATGAGCACAGAATTCAGTGAAGCCAAGCAGCCAGCACCCAAGGTGCTGTGGGGTCCTCCACAGTGAAGTTCATATACCTCCTTACCAGCCTGTATATAATGTGACAAGATTGCCTTCTGTTTCTACTTCTGTTTCTCACCATTGATAGGCTCTGGTTCCCTGTGCCTTAGATATGGCTCTCTCCCTCACAGTTCTCTGTTCTAACACTGGCTCTTATGCATCCAGCCTACCTGCACTGCCCTCAACCTGCCTTGCTCTCAAAGCCTCAGCTCTTTTGCAAGCTCACTCTTGATATTTTCTCATTCAGAACAATTAGGGGCTCATCTTTTGGCCCAGTGTGGCTGAGCCACTAGTGTTCTATGGTCACTGCACTTGGGGTAGGTCACAGACCATGTCTGATCAGCCTTGTGCAAAGTTAAAACCCCTGGACTATTTGCCAAAGCAAGGAGCTGTGAGCAGGACACCAGGCCCCTCCACACACTGCCACCACCACCACCACCCTGCCCTCATGAGCACTCAGGCTCCCTTGGCTGTCCCTCTCACCCAGGGCCTCATACAAGCCTTTTTTAAAAATACATATATCATTATTTTTATTTTTTTTTATGAGAGAAAAACAGAGGCAGAGAGAAATATGCATAGAGAGACCAAAGCACTGCTCTGCTCTGGTTTACCGTGATGCTGGGGATTGAACTTAGAACCAGACAAGCCCTTTCGGCATCATACTCAGGAAGTTTCACAGAACCTTCTCAGCTGAAGGCCTGCTTCTCTCTGGTCTAGAATTTAAATTTTTATTTCATCATATGTTTTACATTTTTCTGAGTCTTTAGGTTACTCTCACTTACTTCCATTTGCCCACTTCCCTTGTCTGGTTGGCTCAGCTGCATACTACAAACCCTCAAGGCCTGGGGGGGAGGGGTTCCTGTCCAAGACAGACCACTTGAGAATAACATGCCCTGTAAGTCAGAGACATAAGTGAACACACTGGTTCAGGGAGTAAAGACTCACCAACTGACCATTAGCGTCCTGGACATACAGTCATATTCTTCTGCCCTGCTTTAGACCCCACTGCTCTGCACCCCTCAGATGCTACCTGATGTTACCTGATGCTGCAGGTAACTGCAGGTAACTGGATTCTCAGCTCCCTCAGACTCCCAAGCTGAAGGATCCAAGGAAAAGGCATCCTTGTCTCCAACAGAGGAAAAGGAACCCTGGACCCCATTAAGAAAAGAATGTGGGGGGTGGGCATGGAGGTAGTATAAGGCTGCAGGAAGAGAGCCAGCCTAGGGAGTCTGCAGTTCACCCCACAAGTGGGGTCTGTATTCTAGGCCAAGCCCTGTGGTTGTGGCCAGCTGCATGCCCTGGGGCAGCCTCACAGACTGCTGGGTGAACCACCTCCTGTCTTCCCTCCCTCCTCCCTAGGGCCACAGTGACAGCCAGATGCTGTCATCAGCATTGGACTCTGTGGGTTTCAGAATACCAGAGTCGGGGCTCCTTCATCAGGACAGGCAGACATGTCAGAAACACAGACCTTGGGAAGAAATCAAAGCAAGAGGTAAACACTCATGTGCATGTGTGTATCATATATCAGATGAAATAAAGCGTTTGTTTATTTTCAGATGCAGGATCGTTTACACTGTGGAACCCCAAACCTGAGCTCACAATTGACTTGAGATGAAGAGCAGAGACTCACAGCAAGCCACCTGCTGTGTGTGCCACGTATGCTAGCAAGTTGTTTCATTTTTTCCTTATTCATTTCTTCTCTGTTTTGCAGAGAAGGAGACCAATTATGTGGAAGAATTAGAGTTCGAACCCAGATCTGCTAGTCCCCCACATTATAGGACCTGATGTTCTCATGAACAAAGGAGAGATCGTAGCTGGAGAGGATCACCATTTCAGGACCTTGATATGATAAAACCTCGTGTGTGTGTGTGTGTGTGTGTGTGTGTGTGTGTTGGGTGTTTTTTATATATATCCTGGGCCTTGAGCATGTGTAACCTCATTGCTCTGAGCCACTTTTTCATTCATGCTTGTCTTTGTTGTTTTTTGTTTGTTTTATTTTGTTTTTTAAACATAGCACTGGTCAGTTCTGGCTTATGGTGGTGCTGGGGATCAAATCTGACCTCAGAGTCTCAGACATAGGAACCTTTTGCATAACTATTATGCTGTCTCCCCACTTTTTCACTCAGAGAGACATAGAGAGTAAGAAGAGATACCTCAGCAATTGAGCTTCCTCTGGGGCCGTAGCATCTCTCGTGATGCTGGGCTCAAACCTGGGTAGTGCATGGCAAGGCATGTGCCCTATTCAGTGTTTATAGCTCACCAGTCATGACCCACCACCCACCAGCCATATTTATAGAGCAGGTTTATGAACTTTTTGAAAATCCCACACTCAAAACACCAGATCTCTTTTCCCCATGACATCATGCGTCCTGGGTTCAGAATGTGATCATGGCAGTGAGGAAGGGCCAAAGTGGGGTTGTCCAAAAGGATGTTGGAGGACAGGCCAGACAAATGAGTGTCTTTGAAAAGCATGAAAGTCATGGCTGGTGACACTGCAGGTTGAGGCTAAGTGTCTCTCTTCACCTAGACATGGGCCTATATGTTGAATATCCTGCTGTGGACAACTAGTAAGTTCATTTTTGTGGAGTTGGCTTGTCATTGCTCAGTGGACTAGTACCTCATGATTTTCAAATATGTAGAAAACAATGAAAAGAGCTTTACTAACTGGGGTGACTTTCCAGTACAGCTTCCCCTGAGGGGATGGATATTGGGAACCCACAGAGGATGGTCAGACAGGAAAAAAGTAGGAGCTTTTGGGGACACAAAAGCATAAGCCCTCTCCTCCAAGAACTCCAAGCCCACTCAGGCCCCCAGTTTGTTTCCCTCAAGTGAACCAGGCCAAGGAACTTTCCACTAAGACTCGGCCTGACTCAAACTCTCCCAAGTAAGCCAGACGCCAATCACCAAAGTGCCAACACAAGAGTTTCCATAATGAGAAGCTTCCAGGAAAGCCCCATAAAGCCTTTCCTGTAAATTTAATAAACAGAATTTTAAACATGGTGGTGGGCTGGGGATGCCCAGAGCCACGCTGCCAGCTCCACCCGTCTTTGCCATCTCCCTGCACACAGAAGTAGGCCATTTCAGCCCAGCCAGAAATGCAGCCCCACCCTGCTCCCTAGTGCCAGTCCTTTCCCATGTCAATTTCTCAGGCTTTTGCCACACCAACAACTTGGGCAGTATGAAGTGAAGCTTCTAGAGAACACTCAGCCACTTGTAGGATGGGAAAAACAGGCTCACAGACTCTTGAACCCACCTAGGTTGTCAGCGTCTTTCACTTGCCTTTTCTGTGCCCCATGCTACTAGCACAACCAAGTAACATTCAATTATCCCAAACCATACAATAGAATTCAATGCAGAACTGGAGAATATTTGGCCTAAGGTGATAGTCACAGCCTTTCCTCAAATCCTGGTTAAAAACTTCACACCCCAGACCCAAGACTGAGATCCTGATTTCCCCCATACACAGGACTCTCACCTCCACTGTGCACTCAGTCACCAAGACCCCAGCCTGACATTGTGCCTTCCCAGGGTTGAGCCATGAAGTGGGGTCAGAATTGATTTCAAAAGGCCTGAGCTGAGCAAGCACACCTCTGGCCTCCAGACCCTGCACTCTCCCCCTTAGCCAAGGCTAGGTAGGCATCAGGTCACAGAAGAGAATTTCCACTGAGAGAAGTGATTGGATGTCACCTGCTCAATCGTAGTAGAAGGTGATAGTTTTGTAGCCAGGGAGTAGGAATTTTGGATTTGGTCAGAAAGTGAAATCCTTTAAAATTTTGAGCTGAGGAGGGGCTTAGACTTCAGATTATTATCTACCCCTACACCTGCATTATGCAGAGGAGAAAACTGAGCCATATAGGAGGTGAAGTGATTTGCCCAAGATCATGCAATCATTCTTTCACACACTAATCAGTCAGTTACAGGCCAGGTACTATGGCCTGCAGATAAGACTCCCAATTCCAAAACACTCACTTCCCAATCATCTTTCTTCTGAGAGCCTCGAGAAAGGGCCCAGGGAGCATCAAAGATCCCAGATAGTGGAGCCAGCCATGTTCTTTTTTTTTTTTTAATTTATTTATTCCCTTTTGTTGCCCTTGTTGTTTTATTGTTGTAGTTATTATTGTTGTTGTCATTGTTGGATAGGACAGAGAGAAATGGAGAGAGGAGGGGAAGACAGAGAGGAGGAGAGAAAGATAGACACCTGCAGACCTGCTTCACCACCTGTGAAGCGACTCCCCTGCAGGTGGGGAACTGGGGACTCGAACCAGGATCCTTATGATGGTCCTTGTGCTTTGCGCCACCTGCGCTTAACCCGCTGTGCTACAGTCCGACTCCCACCAGCCATGTTCTATCTCTGGATTCACCTAGGTCTTTGTGGTCTTAGCAGAGGACTTCCCTATCTGAACCGTAACCCCATCTTTTTTTTTGTTAATAGTTTACTTTTTTATTGGTTAGAGACAGAGAAAAATCTAGAGGGAAGGGGGAGATGGAGAGGAAGAAAGAGAGAGACCTGCAGCACTGCAGCACTGTTTGTGAAGCTGCCCTCTCTTTGGCAGGTGGGAACCAAGGGTTTGAACTTGATACCTTACACATGGTAACGTATGTGCTCTACCCTGTAGTTTCTTCTTTTGCTTGACAGATTGAATCATATCTACTGTTTATACCTCATTCCCTCATTGACTGCAAGTGTCATGTGCAGTCCTATGTAAAACTGAATCACTAGCTAAGGTGGGAACTGAGGGCAAATATAGAGTAGGTGAGGGATACTCCACATCTAAGAGTAAATGGGGGGAGTGTCAGACCAGGAAGCCTGTTCACTCATCCACTGAACCCCAGCCTCCTGAAATAATCCCTCCGGGAGCTGTTGAGCATCCCAACACAGTCCAGGTCCAACAACTCACTGGCAGAAAGTGAAAGGCACGCTTGTATGTTTCTCCTCTCTGTGGTTGGGTTTCACATTCTTTCCCTGTCCCTTCACAGGACCTCAGAATCTTAAGTTTTGAGTCCATCTAAAAGACTTGCAGCTCCAACTCTGCTCAGATATAGAGGTTGTGGATATATTCCACATTTTTTCAAACTGCTTTTATTGGGAAACCATTTGCCTCTAGCCATGGATCAAGAACAAACCAGTCAGCACTTACCACTGTGAATCCAGAAGGCAGCCAGGCATTTGCCTGTGGGCCACCAGCGTGACCTGTACTTTTCCATGAACTGGAAGATGATGGCTACCTCATGACCAGTTATCCTGGGGATTTTCCCTGTCAGCTGTCTGTTGTGGGTTTATTCCAACCTGACCCAGCTGTGCTGGAGGAACTGCCAGGTCTGAAGATCTAGATGTTTAGCCCTGATTTGAAAAATGCAAGGTGGTCCTGCTTCCCCTAGTAAATCTGGTGGTGGATATTCGGCCTGGGCTTCTAGTATTTGGCTATCTGCCCTACAAGTCACTATACACATACTTCCAATATACCTGGCTTCAGGTCTGATTGGCCTTACCAATATGTTGTGTTCACATTTCAGGCCAGCCTCATGCTATGAGCAGAGGGAGAGTATGTATATTTCAGCACAAGGAAAACAGAATGTCGAGTGAGCATTTTAGGGAGACACAGGTTGTCTGAAGATGAGGTTAAGTAAGCATGTAGAATCTGGGATCTGATAGAGTCAAATTCAACCGGCTCTGCCACTTCCTAGCTATTGGGGATTCTCTGAGTTTCAGTTTCTACCAGTAAAAGAAGGTAGGATGAATTAAAATAGCATAGATACATGGACTGGCCCAGGTGGTGCCAAAGTGGGCAAATGACTGAACTTAACAAGCACAAGGTCAGGAACTGATCCACATCAGGCAGAATCATAGTCTTTCTCCCCATTCCTCTGCTTCTTTTTGTTGTGAAATAGATGGAATAAATCTTTTTTTTTTCATTTCCTAGAGGTCATTTTACTTTATACATTTCAGGTGATACATGATGAATATAAAATCAGAAACACGGGGTCCAATTAAAAATCTTAGAGGGCAAAGTGCCTCCCTTGATCCAATTACAAAGTCTGTTTTGACAGCAGGGACATTTAAATTTGATTTTATTAAATGGTAAACACTGATATATTCATGTCTCATTTATGGTACAAAACTATCTCTACTGATGGCTTTTTTTTTGTAAAAAGCAGAATTCTAATTTTTGTTTTGAAAAAATGAATACATCTTTTTTTTAAGAATGGTGCACTATCGCCATATCAAGTACAAAATTGGTTTGTTGTAATTATGAACAAGAGAGTTAGTTTACAGCCTATGGCCCACCCATCTTCCTGTGTCAGATTTAAGGTCTAGTGACAGCAGAAAGGAAAAGGAGGAAGAAGCCCAGGGAGTAGCCCAAAAGGACATTATTGCCACACTTTGAGTTGCATAGGATATCTGGGTTTTGTGGGTTAGGCCTAAAAAGGGAAAGCTCTTGATTCTAGCCTGCTCCTTATAGAACTCAAAGGGATTGAAACCTTCAGCAAGCTCACATGGGGGCTCAAAACCAACTTTCCAAAGTGACCACCTAAACCCTTGCCCCAGACATGCCCCATCTTCCTACCGGACACATTCCCTTAGAAGACAAGGAACTCTTTTCCATTTACTTCAGGTTATTATCCTGCACTATCTTAGAACTACCATGTGACACTCAATTTTCTTTTTCTTTCTTTCTTTCTTTCTTTTCTTTTCTTTTTTCTTTTTTTCTTTTTTTTTTTTTTTTTTTTTGCCAACAGATTATCATTGAGGCTCAGTATCTTCACAACAAACCCACTGCTCCTGGAAGTTTTTTTTTTCCTTTATTCTATAGGATAGAGAGAAATTAAGAGAAGAGGGAGAGAATCAGAGAAACACATGTAGTACTTGCTTTACTGCTCATGAAACATGGGGTTCAGGGACTCGAACTCAGGTCCTAGCACATGATAATGTGTATGCTTAATCTGGTACATCATCTCTAGGCCTCCATTATTTTTCTTAAGTGCTGGTTGGCAAAACAGTACATACAGGGTGATCATCAATACATGTTATGTTATAATACAAATGTCTGTCAATGACCAGGAAATTATATACCATATCCAAATGTTAACAGTTGTCTGCAGGGAACAAAATTAAAGATAAGTGTTAATTCCTAGCTCATGCTTTCTGTGTGTGTGTGTGTGTGTGTGTGTGTGTGTGTGTGTGTGTGTGTGTGTGTTTTCTAAATGAGCAGCATGTAAGCTTTACACTCATAAGATAGACTTATTTTATTTCTTTAATGACAAAATCCAACACTAGTTTTTACAGATATGTTAAATCTCTTTGACAAGTTCTCATGACATACAGAATAAAATTCAAACTTCTTTTCCATGAAGTTAAAGCCTGAGCATGACCCAGATCCTCCTATCAGCTCCAGTCCAATCTCCAGCTGTCCTTTGTCCTCACCCACTGACCCCAGCCTCCATAGCCTTTTCCTAGATTAGAGCTGCCACTCTGAGACCAAGTGGTGGCTCACCCAGGAGAATACATGTTCAACCTTCTAGTTCCCTCCTGTGGGAGGGAAGCTTAAGCAGTGGAATAATACTACAGGCCCTCCTCTCTCTCTCCTTCCCCTTCCCCTCTTCCTCTCTCCCTCTCCTTCTCCCTCTCCCTCTCTCTGTTTATTACCCTCTATTTAAAAAAGAAGAAGAAGGAGAAAGAGAAAGAAAAAGAGAAGGGGAATAGAAGGAGGAGGAGGAGGAAGAACAACAACAAAGTAAACAAAAAGGCCATTTGAAGGGGCCAGTTGGTGTCACATCTGGATGAGAGCGCATGTTACAATGCACAAGAACCTAGGTTCAAGCCCCTGGTCCCCACCTACATGGGGAAAGCTTTGCAAGTGGTGAAGCAAGGCTGCAGGTGTCTCTCTGTGTCTCTCTCCCTCTCTATCTCTCCCTTCCCTCTCAACTCCTGGCTGTCTTTATCCAATAAATAAAAATAATTTTTGAAAAATGGTCATCTAGTATGAAAGAATCATGTAGGCAACAAGCACCAACAATAGCCCTGGTAGCAATGAATGAATGAATGAATGAATTGTAACTCTACCACTTACAAGATCTGTGACCTTGGGCTACTATGTAACCTCTCTATACTTCCAAATTTTAATAATAATAAAAAGCTTTACAGTGCTTAGCTCACACGGTGGTTCTGAGGATTGGTCTTAAGGATGCCATATTCTCATTATCATTGTCTATATCAGTTTCACACACACTGTTCACTCTACCAATAATACACTGCCCCATTCTTCTTTCTAGCCAGCCTCTTTCCCAACCTGATCTTTGTGTCCCTTCTTCAGAGAGGCCTGACTGGTCACTGACAATCAACTCTGTCCACACTGTTGTTTTTTCATAGTGTTGTATCCTTGCCCTTCAGCACACTCATAGTTCACAATTACTTGTGCAGGTCTTGGCTAATTTTGCTTAATGTGTGCCTCTCATCAGATGAGAGCTTCATATAGTCAGTATCATGACAGGTTTGTCCACTTATAGTCAATGGTTAGTGTCACAACACATGTGCGCACTTATGATTAACCAGGGATTGGGAAAGCAGATGGTGGTGGTTGATTGCAAGATTGAGAAAAGTGAATAAATGAGTGAGTGCATTCAGGCTTCCCAGATAAGTCTCAAATATTTAATATTTTATATAGGAACATATTAGCGCTTAGGGGTTCACATTTTAAAGAAAGCAGTTATTGGGGGGCTGGGTAGTGGCACACAAATTACTATGCACAAAGACCTGGGTTCCCACTCTACTCCTGCAGGGCAGACACTTCACAATTAGTGAAGAAGGTCTGCGGGTGCCTATCTTTATCTCTCCCTCTCTATCTCTCCCTCCCCTTCTCAGTTTCTCTCTGTCCTATAAAATAACATGGAGGGGGGAATGAACAACAACAAAAAAAGGCCACTGGGAGGGTAGATTCATACTACTGGTACTGAGCCCCAGCAATAATCCTGCTGACAATTAAAAAAGAAAGTAAGCAGTAATTTATATATTGATAAAAGATGAAAGAGAGAAAAAAAAAAACTGTAGATTCACTCCAGCATATTTGGTGCCAAGGATCAAACTCAGAACCTTAAGCACACCCATCCTGCACTCTATCACCTCACAACCTAGTCATGGCTTAGGGGTGTTTTAATTCACTATGAAAAAAAAAAAAGAGAGTTGCCTAAAGGCACTCCTTAGTTTTCATGATCTTTCAACAGTTTAACTGTGACATATATAGACTACCTGGACTTTATCCTACTCAGAGTTTGTTTCATCGCTACAGCAAGTACAATAGTGGTTTTCATTAGCTTTGGGATATTTTTACCCATAATTCCTTTGAATATTCTTCTGTTCCTTTCTTTCTCTTCTCCCTCTATTTTATTTTGAATCTATTTGTATACACCTCATATTCACCACAAAGTCTCTCAGGCTCTGCTTTTTCTCTTTATTATTATTTTTTCTCTGTGTTCCATAAGTCTTATAATTTGAAATGATTTGTTTTTCAGTTTACTAACTTTTTTCTGCAAGCCAAAATCTGCTGTTGAGACTCTCTAGTAACTTTCATATCATTTGTTGCACTTTCCAACTCCTGATTTTCTTTTTGGTTTCTCTTTGTAATTGTATTGCCTTTTATTATTATTATTATTATTATTATTAATTGTTATTATTATGATTCCCTATGTGGCTAGATAATGTTGTCCTATTTTCTTCTAATTCTTTAGACATGTTTTCTTTTAATTATTTAAATATATTTACCCAGGGCCTGGGTGGTGGCACCGTACCTGATTGAGCACACATGTTACAATGTGCGAGGACCCAGGTTCAAGCCCTTGGTCCAGCTGCAAGGAGAAAGCTTTGCAAGTGGTAAAGCAGGGCTTCAGGTGTCTCTCTTTCTCTCTCCCTCTCTATCTCCCCCTACCCTCTTGATTTCTGGCTGTGTCTATCCAATAACTAAAGATAATTAGACATATTTTTAAATAAATATATGTACCCAATAAAAATAATGGTACCATGCAGAAAAATGCTGGAAAATATTTTCTTTTTTTTACTGTTACAATTTATTTATTTAAAATTATTTATTTTAAGGAGTGGGAGATATAGCAGAGCAATGCTCAGCTCTCATTTATGGTGGTTCTGGGGACTGAACCTAGACCTGCTGGGACCTCAGGCATGCAAGTCTGCTACATTACCACTGCCCAATTTCCCCAGCCCTATCATTTACTTTTAAATCTAGTTTTTTTTCTTAGTGTTTTTTTTTTTAACCCAGAGTATGTTTCATGAAATACCTGCATTGAGATTATTAAGCAACTAGAGAAGTAGATCTTCTAAACAAGCAAGTAGGTCATTTTACTTTTTATCTCATTTGGATATTTGTTTCTGTATGCTGAGTAGAAAGTGGAAAGGTTTTTCTTCTTCTTTTTTTTAAATTTAATTTATTTATTTATAAAATGGAAACACTGACAAGACCATAGGATAAGAGGAGTACAATTCTTACCACCAGAGCTCCATATCCCATCCTCTCCCCTGATAGCTTTCCTATTCTTTATCCCTCTGGGAGTATAGACCCACAGTCATTATGGGGTGCAGAAGGTGGAAGGTCTGGCATCCGTAATTACTTCCCCACTGAACATGGGTGTTGACAGGTTGGTCTATAGGGAGTATATCCTTAAAATGTTTATTAGTAAATCAGCACAAATTTCAGTCATAATTAATAAACTGACAAGTATAAATAAAGTTTTGTTAGTTCTTAAGCAGATTGAAATCTACTTCCATACATCTCTTCTTAATAACAGTTGCAAATGCTAACAGAAAAAAAAATGATATGTTTGATCTCTGTGTTTCATGCCACACATTCTACTTGATAAACTATGATGCAAGTTCTTATTTGAAAAACATACCTCAAAAGCTTTCCTCACTCCTGTAACTATTGCATCAATTAGTGTATAGATGATATCTTCATTCTTATGTGCTTCTATTGTGTGGGGGCTTTTATCAGGACTATTGTCCTCGTTCATTTCTCCAATATTTCTTCTTGGTTTAACTATTGTATTTGGTGTGATGTGACATCCCTCTCTCAGTACTTTTCAATCCTCTAATCTCACTTGCTTGGATTGCCTGGATTGTGTCAAAGTAATGTAGTAAGAGTTCATTTACTACAATGAGCAGTTGGAAATGAAGTTGCTTTTTAACTATAAGCAGACTGCTGATCTTAATCACTCACTCATGATCAAGAGATAAAACAAGGTGGGAGAATAGATAGCATAATGGTTATGCAAAGAAACTCCCGTGCCCCAAGGGTCTGAAGTCCTGGGCCTAATCCTGGCCTCACCTCCAGCTGGAGCTGAGTCAAGCTGCTCTCTGTGGCCCTGTGTTTCTGAATATATCCTGATTTCTGAGGAAATAATTCACCCTTTTCCCTAATTCATCAAGAGAATGATGTGAAAAGGCTCCTGTAGCAACACCTCCTGACTAGCAGTGTAGACTTTCTCCTGTTTCACCCAGCCTGCTCTCTGGCCCCCTCCCCATGTCAGTATAGGGCTTCCTTGCTGCTGCTCCAGCCCCCGAGGGGCAACAGCAGTGGAGATCCACAGCTGTAACATGCTGAGGCTTAAGTTCTCCTCCCCTTCAGCAGTCTTTGTTGATAAAACTCAGACCAGAGGTGGTGTTTCAACTAGAAGACTGTCGGACTGGTACCAGCTGCTGCCAAGTAGGTACAGACTTTAAGCCCTACATAGGAATCTCTCCTTAAGTCCCTCTATCCATGAGCCACACATGTTTGTACTCACCTGTGGCTTGGTGGGTTCCTGGAGTGATCTAGTCTTGTTGCATTCTCAGGTGATCCTCTTTGTTATTCCTAGTTGAGTCAGGAGAGCAAAATGAAGCTGTTGCTACTCTTTTGAAAAACACAGCTCATAAATAAACTTACTTATCCTTATTCTGTGACTATATTCAGTTATTTGAAAATATATTAACTAAGGGTAGAGGAGATAGTATAATGTTCTGAAAATATATTAACTATATACTTACTAAATTAGTTCACAGATATAATCAGAATATTATTTGATAGATCAGCATATTAAGTAAAATATATATGTATAATAAAGTCAATATATGGACTTAATCTTGAAGATTATTTTTTAAGATTTTTTTATTTGTTAATGAAAAGGATAAGAGAAGACAGAGGAAGAACTATATATCACTCTAGTACACTCTAGATTGAACTTGGGACCTCATGCTTGAGAGTTCAATGCTTTGTCTACTGCAGACCATATGAAGAGTTTCTAACTGAATATTTTCTCTGATTAAAGACAAAATTTCCCATTTCTTTGCATACCTTCTAATGTTTTACATAAACTGTAAATTTTAAAAACTATAATGTAGCATCTCTGAAAATCAGATATGTCCTTTCCCACCCCTCCCCCCCACACACACACACACTCAAGTTTGTTATTGCCACTGACAGTTTAGTGGACTATATATATACTACTATTTATTTCCCCACAAAATTTGTGAAGTCTGTGATTTTTGTCAACTGCAGCCCCTAAAAACTGTTCAGTTAGCTTAGTGGTTAGCTAATGATTAGATAGAGATTTCTTTAAATGTCTTGAAGCAGTGAGTCTCTCATCTTTTGTCCAGGTCTTTATGAGTGATGGAGCACATTGTCAACCAACAGTTTAACTTCATAGCAACCTTCACTTCCTGCTGTGCAGAGCCTCTTTCTCAGCTAAACAAGAGAGGAGGGCCTCCTCAGATGGATCTGTGTACATGGTAACACTTTCACTTGTCTGTGGCCCTCTCGATCCAAATGAGCATGCTGAAGCTTTACAGAGCCCCCTGTGGACATCTTATTCCTCAGATTGGGTTTTTTTTCATTTATTTATTTTCTTGGTCAACTTCTTGTTCCAAAGGATATCACTGCCTGTTTGGTGTTAAATGATTACAACAAATTGTTTCTGACAAATTCCCTGCCTCTTTGAGTAAACTCTAAATCAGGCGACTAAATTTAAGCCCTGTAATCAGGATTTCTCCAGGAAACTTCCAGACAGGACCAATAATGACAGTTCTCTTTTAAGGGGAATGGTGTTTCTCAGAGTGCTCTAAACCCACTCTGGCCCTGCAGTGGCAGCTAGACTGCTGATTTTCACAGGTCCCCTGATTCCTAGACACTTTGCTTTTCAAGACTACCACAGAGCTGGGGAGAGGGGAAGGGAATAGGGCAAGTTAAAACACCACAACATTTGCTGCCCTTGCCAAGATTTCTTCTTGCATAAACAACTGCTCTAATTGTTAACAAGCTTTGTATTAATTCCAAAGTTCAGAAAAACTGATTAAGGTGATTCTTTTTTCCAGGGTTCAAGTTGTTTGTAGTAAAGGAGTGGACTTTCAGAGCTCCTTACCCTATCACTCTTCCCCTATAAGCATCTAAGGGGCATACTTTACAAATTACATTGTTAAAAAATAGAGCTTCTTAAAAAAATTAAGGCATTGTTCCACTGTATCTTCCCTGGGGGATAAGGGAGAAAAAGTTTTATCTCAAAGATCATGGTGGGTGTGGCTCTTGATTAATGGAGTGAGTTACAAATTGTTGTTTAAAAAGTTTGGGAGATTATTTAAGGATTTTTATGCCATTTTAAACTAAAAGGGAGCAGACATTATAAAATGAAGGGGGTTCTGATCCCCCGCCCTGACCCTCAAAAAAGAGAAACTTCTGTAAGCAGAATGGAGACTTGGAAAATCACTCAGCTATAAATATGAGTTGCTTTACATGGAGAGAGGGGGGGGAGGGAAAGGGAGAGGGAGAGGGAGAGGGAGAGGGAGAGGGAGAGGGAGAGGGAGAGGGAGAGGGAGAGGGAGAGGGAGAGGGAGAAGGAGAGAGAGAGACTGAGAAGGCAAAACTAAAATCCCAGGGAGGAGGCTCAGATGTAGAAGACATACCTTGCTATGCCTCAGGCCTAGAGCTCCATCCCTGGCACCACATAGTAACACCCTGGGCTGCACCAACAGAATTCCATGGGTGGTGGAGCAGTGCTTTACTGCCTCTCACTCTCTTTCTCTCTTCATCTCTAAATAAACATACAACAATAACAAATGTAATTTGGAGAGGACTCAGCAGTATGTGCAGATACAAAGCCCTCAATCTGCAAAACACCCTGGAACCTCAAAAAAACTCCTCAACTTGTTCCTCCCACCCTATTCTCCTTGATAAAAAAAAAAAAAAAACTCAAGTCTAAGGACCCCAGAGAAGAGAGGCAAGAGACCCATAGAACAACCTCTAGAGAGTAGAATTAATCCCTAGTTGGGAACTGGTTAGCAATATGAGCCCAGACAGACTGCAGAATCACTATGGACAAGTGACTACTACCTGTCTCCTAGTTTCCTCTTTATGAATGGAAGGGTCTAGAACTTGATGCTCAGCTTACTGTTGTATGTTGGCTATACAGGAGTGGAAGGTGTATTTTAATGCACAGCCCTTGAGAACAAAAGATAATACACTCAGAGAGGTCCCAGACACCCCACCCGAGCAATCTTATTCACATTTGAACCTGATCTCAGTAAGGAGACCCTCAACTTCATGCTGATGCCATCATGGAAAGAAGCATGGAAGATGGAGGAGGAGAAAACTCTTTTCTGCATATAAGAAAGATGCAAGTTGTTATGGATTATAGCAGACTGTATTTTCAATACTAGTCAGTATTTCCCATCTCACAAGTTTTCTTACAGTAGTATTTTGATAGTCTTCCCAGTGAGTGGTAGTGGCTATGCCTCTGCCCTTTGAACAGAGGTGGACCTTTGTGTCTGCCACCACCAATGCCTCGAGGCCGAAGTGACGCTATGATTTCCAAGATTAAATCAAACTCTCATGCGCTGCTGCCTGTTCTTTAGTGGCACATGCTCTTGGAAGCAAGCCATTGCATTGTGAGAAAGTCCAAACTATCCTACATGGAGAGGCCGTAAGTTTTCTAGCCAACAGCCCAGTGAGATCCCAGCCAGCAATCAGGATCAACCACAAAACACATGACACCTGACATCTCTTCAGATAGCTATTGAATCACCCCTGATCTTTACATCTTCCCAGTGGAATCCCTGGGTATTGTGAAGGAGAAACAAACAGAACTTCGACCAATCAAAGTTTTTGACTAACAGAAACCATGAAAGATTTTAAGTCCCTAAGTGTGGGGATACTGATTATATGTCAATAGATAACTGGGATACATAGCTAGACAATATGGTATACATCTTATGCCTGGACATTTGATATATTTATTTATTTACTTATTTATTTATTTTGCTACTATGAGCTTTCTTGTCCATTTCCCCTGCTACACATGCTTTAAAGGGATGTCTTTTGGGTTATAATTAATGAGCAGCAGAATTGATGTTCAGATTTACAAAATGATGTGTTTTTTTTTTAATAGAATGAAAAAAGACGTAACATAGAAGTTTCCTTTAATATTGTGTGGGCCAAGCTTGAACCTGGGTCACACACATGGCAAAACAGTAAACTAGCCAAGTGAGCTATTTTGACACCCTTGCCAGAGTTATTCAAGGGGGTACACTCAGTTCCAACCTCTGTAGACTCCACCTCGGGGCTCTAAGACTGACTGTCCCCTCTGCCTGGAATGTTCTTCCCAGAACTTGCACAATTCACTCCCTCATACTTTTCAAAGCTTTCTCAAATGTCCCTTTCTCAAGTAAGCATGCCCAGACTGAGCCACCTGAATCAACACCATCCTCACCATCACTGTCTGCTGCCCTTCCCCTACTCCATGGCTCCCTCTGTAACACCCACTGTGTCACTGTCATTGTTAAGTTTACATTTATTGCTCATCTCCTCCCAAGAGAATGCAAGTCACCCTGAGAAAGGACAGCTCTTCTTATTCCCTGTTATCTCTTCTTTTTAAGAAAAATATTCTTTTTTTAATTTAATTTAATTTTTATTTTATTATTTATTTCCTTTTGTTGCCCTTGATGTTTTATTGTTGTAGTTGTTGTTGATGTCATTGTTGGATAGGACAGAGAGAAATGGAGAAAGGAGGAGAAGACAGAGAGGGGGAGAGAAAGATAGACACCTGCAGATCTGCTTCACCACCTGTGAAGCGACTCCCCTGCAGGTGGGGAGCCGGGGGCTCGAACCGGGATCCTTATGCCAGTTCTTGCACTTTGTGCCACGTGCGCTTATCCCACCCCTGTTATCTCTTAAGCTTCTTTAAAAAGTACCTAGTGGGGGCCCGGGTGGTGAGGTACTGATTAAGCACACATGTTACCAAGTGCAAGGACCAGGATTCCAGCTTCTGCTCCCCACCTGCAGGGGGTCCACTTCACCAGAGGTGAAGCAGGCTTGCAGGTGTCTTTCTCTCCATATCTCTATCTCCCCGTTCTCTCAATTTCTCTCTGCCCTATCTAATAAAAAGAAATTAAAAGAAAGAGAGAAAGAAAGAAAGCGAGAGAGAGAGAGAGAGAGAAAGAAAGAGAGGAAAGAAGGAAGGAAGGAAGGAAGGAAAGAAGGAAGGAAGGAAGGAAGGAAGAAAGAAAGGAAAGAAGGAAGAAGGGGAAAAAGAGCCCCTGGGAGTAGTGGATTAATAGTGCCAGCACCCAGCCCCAGCAACAACCCTGGAGGCAATAAATAAATAAATAAATAAATAACACCTAGAGCAAAGGGCTTAATAAATTTTGTGTTAGAAAAATAAGCATAGAAGCATCCAATAGCACAGCTATATACAAGATACTAGATACTGTACAGCAAACCATAACAAAAGGACTTTTCAAAGTTAACCCAATTACCAAATAATGTGATGATAACATTAACTATCGATTGTCTTTTTGAACTCTAAGACAGCAGGAACCTCACATCTCCACTATAGAGCCTCTACTTCCCCCAGTCCTGGAACCCTTGGGTAGGGCCCACTTTCCCGTATGACTCTCCCAATCCATACCAAATAATATTGCATCCGCCGATCACAACCTAACCAACGCAACAATTGCCACCTCAACATGCTTCACCTCAGACTGTGTCCAGAGACTTCACGTGTGGAATGACAACCCTTCAGCTTCATTACTCGGGTGAGACCTTTCCTTTTATAGTACATTCTAATTTCATCTCAGGTGGTTCACTTTCTAACAAAGTCCCATAACCTAGATATACACCAGTTTCTGTGAGAGAGAGCTTGTATTTGCACGTATCCATAAACTACTGCAAAATATATACCTAAAAGCAGAAGTACACTAGAGTTTGCAGTGAGTACCTCCCTAACACTTCCTCTCCACTATTCAAAGCTTTGGGTTCATGATTGCTCAACAATTTGTTTGGCCTCGTATGTTAACTCTCTTTTCAATCACCAGGTTCCAGATGCCACCAGGATGCTGGCCAGGCTTCCCTGGATTGAAGATCCCACCAATGTGTCCTGGAGCTCAGCTTCCCCAGAGACACACCCTACTAGGGAAAGAGAGAGGCAGACTGGGAGTATGGACCAACCAGTCAATGCCCATATTCAGCGGGGAAGCAATTACAGAAACCAGACTTTCTACCTTCTGCAACCCTCAATGACCCTGGGTCCATGCTCCCAGAGGGATAGAGAATGGGAAAGCTATCAGGGGAGGGGGTGGGTTATGGAGATTGGGTGGTGGGAATTGTGTGGAGTTATACCCCTCCTACCTTATGGTTTTGTTAATTAATCCTTTCTTAAATAAAATAAATAAATAAAAATTAAAAAATAAAAATAAAGAAAAATAAGCAAATAAATAGCTGTATCCTTTACAAGAAAGGAGACTCTGTAATATCTACCAATTAAATAGATTTAACTTAAGCCACTACAGCCTCTACTTTTCTTGATAACCAAGGAGACAGACCAGGCCTTGCTGCATTTATTAGTCATACTAATTTCCTTTTCTGTAAAACCCTATGTATGTCGTTTTCCTATTGAGTTGTCCGTTCTCTTTTTACTCAATGTATGCAGGATCTTGATACTGAGTCACTGCAAGTTGTGTGCATCCCAGATAGCTCCTTCTGGCATGCACGTTGTCTTTAAGCTGTCTAATAAACAGAAAGTCTTTATTTTAAAGTAATAAATGCTGTGGTAAATTCTTTTTATGTCTTGTTGAAGAACAAACTATCCTTCTCATGCCAGAGCATCAATGCTGCAGGCCAGTCCTTTTCTTTTTAATTAAAAAGTGACTTTATTGACCACAGAGGGATTGGAGCATGAAATTCAAAGCATTACAAAGGACCTCAGGCCCTTCCAGAGAGACAAGCCAACCCACCTCAGATGCAGGTTCCTCTCCAGCACATCCAATCTCTTTGCCTCCTGCCCTCTGGTGTAAAAATGAGAGACAACATCATTAATCACTCCACAAGGGCTGCCAGGTGAGCATGGAGGTGGGGGCAGGTGAGAGAGAGCCCAAGGGAAGGGGCTGCAGTCTAGAAATATCAGCCAATGGGGGTAGCCCTCTCCCTCAGGGGGCTGGGCAAGTCCCAACAGAGAATTCCATAGGCACTGACTCAGGGAGTTGTGTTTCAGCAGAAAGAATATTAATAGAGGAGGAGGAACCAGACACTACTAAGGTGAGAGACTGCTAAAGAAAGAGACTGAGGGGGCTGGGCAGTAGCTTAACAGTTAAGAGCACATGGCACAAAGCTCAAGGACCCACATAAGGATTCAGCCCCCGGCTTCCCACCTATAGGAGTATCGCTTCACAGGTGGTGAAGCAGATATGCAGGTGTCTATCCTTCCTCCTCTCTGTCTTCCCCTCACCTCTCCATATCTCTCTGTCCTATCAAACAACAATGACATCAATAATAACAACAATAATAATAACCACACAAATGTTAAACAAGGGCAACAAAAGGGAGGAAAAATGGCCTCTGCATACTTTAACAATGACTCTTTAGTCACTATCAGGCCACGCATCAGCTGGGGCCCTAGTCGGGGAGTCCTGAGATCCCCAAACAGACATGATGGGCCTAGACCTCGAATAAATCCCTCTCTCCATTGTTACCAGTCATCTTTATCAGGAACAACAAAATCGACCCCTTTGTGGGCCCCCATAGGACCTTGCCCTCAACTTGGAGCAACAATGGTAGAGAATGTTCCATCCTCCGAAGGCAATATGGACAACATACTCTATGCTCCACCTGAGGAAGATGAGTCAATATTGGGTCAGCATGGAATGTTCCTACTCACGACCTAAGAATGTGAGCTCAGATCTAGAGGGATGCAGAGGTCATAGGCTCCTAAGCTAATTATGGGCCCCAGATCACATCAAATCAATGGGGTTTACAGTCAACAATATTTAAAGGGGTTAACCATAGTAGGGAGCTACTCTCTTCCCTGATCCAGCTTTCTGGTCCTTTTTCCAGCCATGACATCATCTCCCCAGACAATAACTTAGATCCACTGGCATATCAGATTTCACGCTCAGAGGCAAAAAGAAAAAGGGGAAAAAAATTAGTATAACCACAGACCCTTTGGAATTTAACTAAGATATGCCTACTAGCTATCTATAAAACGGAGGACCCCCCCACACACTCTTCACCTGCACTATTCCAGCCCTTAGGTCCATGATTTGTCAACAATTTGTTTGGCTTTGTACATTAAATCTCTTGTCAACCACCAGGTTCCAGATGCTAGCATGATGCTAATCAGATTCCCTAGACAGACAACCCCACCAATGTGTCCTAGAGCTCCACTTCCCCAGAGCCCTTCCCCAGTAGGGAAAGAGAGAGACAGGCTGGGAGTATGGATTGACCTGTCAATGCCCATGTTCAGTGGGGAAGCAATTACAGAAGCCAGACCTTCAACCTTCTGCATCCCACAAGGACCTTGGGTCCATATTCCCAGAGGGTTAAAGAATAGGAAAGCTATAGATGAGATACGGAGTTCTGGTGGTGGGAATTGTGTGAAGTTGTATCCCTCTTATCCTATGGTTTTTTTCAGTGTTTCCTTAAAAAAAAAAAAAAAAGGCCTCTGAGAGCAGTGGATTCGTGGTGCAGGTACCAAGCCCCAGCAATAGCCCTGAAGGCAAAAAGAGAGAGACTGTGTGTGTATGTGTGTGTGTGTGTGTGTGTGTGTGTGTGTGTGTGTGTGTGTGTTTTGTTTGCTTGAATTTTTGTTTATTGTTATTATTGTTTGCCAACAGAATAATTTCTGGGGTTTGGTGACTGTACAACTTCACTGTTCCTTCTAGCCATTTACTTCCCCCTTTTTTTTCACAGAAGGTGAGAGACAGAGATAGCAAAAGAGAAAGACCAAGAGACACCTGCAGCACAGCATCACTACTCGTGAAGCTTCCCCTAGGTAGGAAGGGCCTTGTACCTGTGTCTTTGCTCCTGGTAATATGTGGATTCTACTGAGTGCACTAATATCTGTCCCCTAAGACTATGCTTTCAATGAAATAGAATCACTCAGACTGGCCCCACCGTGCTGGTAACAATTAGGGTAATAAGACAGGCTGCCATTGGCACAGGCTGCTAGAAGAGAGTCCATATGGAAGGACAGGAGAGGAGGATAGGGGGTGAACCCTTATGGTTTGGTGTTTATAAGCCACCTGCCAACACTGTTCTGATGTTGAGCTATCACTCACTGATTACATGCTTCCAGGTGCCTCCTTGGCATCACAGTCTGAAGATGAAACTTATTTTTCCTGTGTGGAGGGCTAGAGGGGAAATTTCCAAAAATATACACTGGAAGACAGTCCTGTCTGTCTTGTTAATATTCAAAGGGCTATCAGTGTAGGAAGTCTCCAGTGTAGGGAGTCATCAATCTTATTTGAAGTGTTCAGACTTTGCCTCCAGGGAATATTTTTCTTTGACTATTTCTGTAAACTCCACTAAGAAGAAAAGCAAAGACTAGTCACAGCTGTTAGAACTAGAAGTTACAAAACCTCCAGTCTTAGGCCTTCCTGCCCTGCCTCCACCTTCCCCAACAACCAGGAAGACAGCCTTGAGATGAATACTGATCAGAGAAAGTGAGAGAGAGAGAGAGAGAGAGAGAGAGAGAGAGAGAGAGAGAGAAGAGGAGAAGAGAAGAGAAGAGAAGAGAAGAGAAGAGAAGAGAAGAGAAGAGAAGAGAAGAGAAGAGAAGAGAAGAGAAGAGAAAGAAAAGTGGGGTGAGACCACTGGTCACATCCATCAAGAACATCATCATAAGCCCTCTTGTGGGCCTTCCCAGGACCTTTCCCTCACCATAAAGCAGAGATGGTAGGGATAACCAGTAGCCACAGGGAGGCTGGGGTATCCTGCCCTGCCACTCAAGGAACACTGGTCCTGAAATGAGTGTAGCCTGCATTCCCAGATATCTCCATGAGCTGCAAACTCAGACCAATAGGGACTTAAAGGTTACACAGGCTCTGGCGCTAAACATATATATAAATATAAATATAAATATAAATATAAATATAAATATAGCCTAGGTCAGGTGGATGGTGGTAAATAGTTAATTCTATCCACAGATTTTTTTTCAAGAATGGGAGCCACTCACTGCCCTAATCCAACCTTCTAGCTCTTTTCTCTATTCTGATACCATTTTCTCAAACAATATTTATATCCAACTTCAGGCTAGGTATCAATCTCAAGCAAAACTGTCATAATTGGGTGCCCCCAGGAACATGCCTAAGATGGACTTTCTAGCTTTCTTCTATTTTATGATCCCTAAGCTCATCTGCTCTGTTCCTAATTTTTTTTAATTTATTTCTTTATTGGGGAATTAATGTTTTACATTCAACAGTAAATACAATAGTCTGTACATGAATAACATCCCCCAGTTTCCCATTTAACAATATAACCCCCACTATGTCATTTATCGTCTTTCATGGACCTGTATTCTCCCCACCCACCCACCCCAGAGTCTGTTCTCTTCCTACTTTCTGATTCCTATTTATTAACCATTTTTCTCAGTTTATGTCCTGCCACCTACCAGACATCAGTTTGCAGATACTACTATGATTTCATCCTGATATCTGTGGGCAGATGACCTCACCAGTGTGTCCTAGAACCTCGCCTTTCCTAAGGATAGAAACAAGCTGGGGGTATGGATTGACCTGTCAATGCCCATGTCCAGAGGAAGCATTTACAGAAGCTAGAATTCCCACTTTCTGCACCCCAAAAACAACCTTGATCCATACCCCCAGAGAAGATAAGAGGGCTTTGAACTCTAACTTCATTAGCACCCAGAGAGAGAGGAGGAAAAGGAGAGGGAAACATGGAGGTAGTAATGTCATGAGTGGCTCAGAGGGGAAGAGAGAATTGGACCAGGAAGAAAAATGGGGCGATTATGTATAATGTAGACAGATAGTTGTAGAGATGGCTGGCCATGTGGTGGCTTGCAGTGGGACAACTGAAAATACAGAACCCTGGTGGTGGGAATGAAGTGAATTTATACCCCTATTGACATGTGATTTTGTAAATCAATATTGAATCACTAATAAAATTTTTTTTATTTAAGAAAGGATAAATTAACAAAACCATAGGGTAGGAGGGGTACAACTCCACACAATTCACACCACCCAATCTCCATATCCCACCCCCACCCCTGATAGCTTTCCCATTCTCTATCCCTCTGGGAGCATGGACCCAGGGTCATTGTGGGTTGCAGAAGGTGGAAGGTCTGGCTTCTGTAATTGCTTCCCCGCTGAACATGGGCATTGACTGCTCGGTCCATACTCCCAGTCTGCCTCTCTCTTTCCCTAGTAGGGTGGATCTCTGGGGAAGCAGAGCTCCAGGACATATTGGTAGGTTCTTCAGTCCAGGGAAGGCTGGCCAGCATCCTGATGACATCTGGAACCTGGTGACTGAAAAGAGAGTTAACATACAAAGCAAAAACAAATTGTTGAGCAATCATGAACCCAAAGCTTGGAATAGTGGAGAGGAAATGTTAGGGGAGTACTCACTGCAAACTCTAGTGTACTTCTGCTTTCAGGTATATATTTTGCAGTAGTTTACGGATACATGTGAACATATGCTCTCTCTCACAGAAACTGGTGTATATCTAGGTTATGGGACTTTGTTAGAAAGTGAACCGCCTGAGATGAAATTAGAGTATACTATGAAAGGAAAGGTTTCACCCGAGTAATGAAGGTGAAGGGTTGTCATTACACACGTGAAGTCTCTGGACACAGTCTGAAGTAGCATGTTGAGGTGGCAATCGTTGTGTTGATTAGGTTGCAATCGGCAGATGTAATATTATTTGATATGGATTGGGAGAGGCAAACAGGAAAGTGGGCCCTATCCAAGGGTTCCAGGACTGGGGGAAGTAGGGGCTCTATAGTGAAGATGTGAGATTCCTGCTGTCTTAGGGTTCAAAAAGACAATGGATAGTTAATGTTATCATCACATTATTTGGTGATTGGGTTAACTTTGAAAAGTCTTTTTGTTAGGGTTTGCTGTACAGTACCCAAATCTTGTAAATAGCTGTGCTATTGGTTGCTTCTGATCTACTTGGTCTAGGCTTTTGAGAGAGTCCGCATATCAAATACACAGCCTATATATTAAAAAGACTCAGTCTATGTTTTAAAAAACTTCGAGACATACAATTAATTTTCCCCCTCTCATATTAATTAACTAGTGATTTCTATGACTACATTTTGCTAGGAGTGTACATAAACACCATTCCCACCACCAAAAGATTGTGACCCATCCCTCCCACCCACTCCCACCCCCCACTGGCCCAGGAAGCTGCATGTCTACCACTCACCACAGGGTTTTTACTTTGGTGCCCTACTTACAATTTGGTCAGGTCCTGCTTTTAGTTTCCCTTTCAGATCTTCTTAGTCAACTTCTGTTGATGAATGGGATCATCCCATACTCATCTTTATCTGTCTGACTTAGCTCACTTAACATAATTCCTTCTAGCTCTGTACAAGATGGGTCAGAGAAGGTGGGTTCATTGTTCTGGATAGCTGCATAGTCTTCCATTGTGTATATATGCCACAGCTTTCTCAACCACTCATCTGGGGTTGGGCACCTGGGTTGCTTCCAGGTTTTAGCTATTATGAATTGTGCTGCTATGAACATAGGAGTACACACCTCTTTTTGGTTGGGTGTTATGGAGTCCTTGGGGTATAACCCCAGGAGAGGAATTACTGGATCATATGGAAGGTCCATGTCTAGCCTTCTGAGAGCTTTCCAGACTCCTCTCCACTGAGGCTGGATCAATTCACATTCCCACCAGCAATGCAAAAGGGTTCCTCTGTCCCCACAGCCTCTCCAGCATTTGTTGCTGCTGTCCTTTTTGATGTATGCCATTCTTACAGGAGTGAGGTGGTATCTTAGTGTTGTCTTAATTTGCATTTCTCTGACAATCAGTGACCTAGAGCAGTTTTTCATATGTTTGTTAGCCTTTTGGATCTCCTCTGAGGTGAATGTTTTGTTCATATCATCTGCCCATTTTTGGAAGGGTTCATTTGCTTTTTTTGGTACTAAGTTTGCTGAGCTCTTTATATATTTTGGTGATTAGTTTCTTGTCTGATGTATGGCATGTGATGATCTTCTCCCATTCTGTGAGGGGTCTCTTTGAAACAGTTTCTTTGGATGTGCAGAAGCTTTTCAATTTTATGTAGTCCCTTTGGATTGTTTCTGCTTTAATCTTCCTTGCAATTGGGTTTATTTAATCAAAGATGTCCTTGAGGTGTAGGTGGGAAACAGTTTTACCAATGTTTTCCTCTAAGTACTTGACTGTTTGTGGTCTGACATCCAGGTCTTTGATCCATTTGGAGTTGAGATAAGGTTTCTGGTGAGATAAAGTGGTTCAGTTTCATTCTTCTGCATGTTACAACCCAGTTTTCCCAGCACCATTTATTGAAGAGAGCCTCCTTCTTCCATTTAATCCTTTGGGCACTCTTATCAAAGATTAGATGTCCATAGGTTTGGGGATTTATTTCTGGGCTTTCAATTGTGCTCCACTGGTCTGTGTGCCTATTTTTGTTCCAGTACCATGCTGTTTTGATGATGATGGCTTTATAATATAGTTTAAGGTCTGGGAGTGTGAGGTCTCCATTTCTGTTTCTTTTCCTCAAGATGGTTTTGGCAATTCTAGGTATTTTCTGGTTCCAGATAAATGATTGCAGTGTTTGTTCTATTCTCTTAAAGAAGCTTGGTGGAACTTTGATGGGTATTGCATTAAATTTGTGTATAGCTCTGGGGAGAATATTCATTTTGATGATATTTATTCTTCCTATCCATGAGCATAGGATATCTTTCCATTTCTCGGTATCAGTTTCTATTTCCTTGAGTAGCAACTCATAGTTTTCAGCATACAAGTCTTTCACTTCTTTGGTCAACTTTATTCCTAGGTATTTGATTGATTTTGCTGAAACGGTAAAGGGGAGTAATTTCTGGATGTCTTCTACTTCAGATTTAGTGTTTGCATAAAGAAATGCCACTTATCTTTGTATTTGATTTTGTAGCCTGATACCTTGCTATATTGCCTAGTAACTTCCAGTAGTTTTCTGCTGGATTCTTTAGGTTTTTCTATATATACTATCATATCATCTGCAAATAGTGAGAGCTTGACTTCTTCCCTTCCAATCTGTATTCCTTTGATTTCTTTCTCTTGCCTGATTACTATGGCAAGAACTTCCAATACTATGTTGAAGAGTAACGGTGACAGTGGACAGCCCTGTCTAGTCCTTGATCTGAGGAGGAATGCTTTCAGCTTCTGTCCATTGAGTATGATGTTGGCTGTAGGTTTGCTATATATAGACTCCACTATCTTGAGGAATTTCCCAGCTATTCCCATTTTTTGTAGAGTTTTGAGCATGAATGGGTGTTGAATTTTGTCAAAGGCTTTCTCTGCATCTATTGAGATAATCATGTGGTTTTTGGCTTTGCTTTTATTGATGTGGTGAATGACATTGATTGACTTATGGATGTTGAACCAGCCTTGCATTCCTGGGATGAATCCCACTTGGTCGTGATGAACAATCTTTTTGATATGCTGTTGTATCCAGTTGGCCAAGATCTTGCTTAATATTTTGGCATCTATGTTCATCAGAGATATTGGTCTGTAGTTTTCCTTTTTTGTTCTGTCCCTATCAGCTTTTGGTATCAGGGTGATGATGGCTTCATAGAAGGTGGAAGAGAGTATCCTGTTTCTTCAATCTTATGGAAAAGCTTAAAAAGGATGGGTACTAACTGTTTCCTGAAAGTTTTGTAGAATTTTCTTATGAAGCCATCTGGTCCAGGACTTTTGTTGTTGGGGAGATTCTTAACAATGGTTTCAATTTCTTTGTCTGTGATTGGTGTATTTAGATTTTGTAGTTCTTCTTGGTTCAGTTTTGGAAGGGCATATTTTTCTAGGAATTGTTCCATTTCTTCCGGATTCTCTAGCTGGTGGCATATAGTTCTTCATAAAAGTTTCGCATGATTCTCTGGATTTCCATGGTGTCAGTTGTGATATCTCCTCCATCGTTTACAATTCTATTAATTTGAGTCTTCTCTCTTTTTGTTTGGTGAGTCTGGCTAGGGGTTTGTCAATTTTGTTTAATCTTTCAAAGAACCAACATTTGGCTTCATTGATCTTTTGTATGGTTCTTTAACTTTCGATGTTGTTTATTTCTACTCTAATTTTAGTGATTTCTGTCCTTCTGGTTGCTTTAGGGTTCCTTTGTTCCTCTTCCTCTACATCCTTGAGGTGTGCAGTAAGGTTGTTCATTTGAGCTTCTTCTTGGTGTTTAATATGTGATTGTATGGGTCTAAGTTTCCCTCTCAGTACTGCTTTAGCTGTGTCTCAAATATTTTGATAGGTTGTGTCTTCATTTTCATTTGTTTCCAGGAACATTTGAATTTCCTGCTTGAGTGAATCTCTGACCCAGTGGTTCTTAAGAAGTATGATGTTTAGTTTCCAAATTCTGTGACTTTTAATAATTTTCTGTTTGTTGTTAAATGTTAGTTTTACTCCACTGTGGTCTGAGAAGATATTTGAGATGATTTCGATGCTCTTGAATTTATTGGTGTTGTCTTTGTGGCCTAACATGTGGTCTATCCTTGAGTATGTGTTATGTGGATTTGAAAAGAAGGTGTATTCCAGTTTTTTGGGGTGAAGGACTCTGAAAATGTCCAAGAGATCTAGTCTGTCAATCTCTTCATTTAATTCTCTTGTATCTTTGTTGATTCTCTGCTTTGTTGATCTGTCTAAGTGTGAGAGTGGGGTTTTGAAGTCTCCCACTATTATTGTATTACTATTGATGTATTTTTGAAATTCTTTCAGTAAGTGCTTGACGTATTTAGATGGCCCCTCATTGGGTGCATAGATGTTAATAATTGTTAAGTCTTCTTGGTTGATTGATCCTCTAATAATTATGTAATGTCCTTGCCTATCTTTTATTACTTTATTTAAAATCTATTGTGTCTGAGATGAGAATGGCTGTTCCTGCCCTTTTTTGTGGTCCATTTGCCTGTATGATAGTTTTACATCATTTCACTTTATGTCTGTGTTTATCTTGTTGTGACAGATGGGATTCTTGCAAGCAGCATATGGTTGGATTATGTTTCCTATCCATCACCCCCCACTCTGTGCCTTTTGATGGGTGAATTTAAGCCATTGACATTTATTGATACTATGGATTTAATGTATTGTAGTGCCATTGTTCAAAAAAAAAATTTGTTTGCTCTGATATATTGCAAGTATTATAGTGATGTTCTTATTTATAAGAGGTCTTTTAGAACCTCTTTCAGGGCTGGTTTGGTGATAGTTGCCTCCTTTAACTTTTGTTTGTCTAAGAAGGTTTTGATCCCTCCATCTAGTTTGAATGAAAGTCTAGCAGGATATATTCTCCTTGGTTGAAACTCTTTTTCATTCAGGGATCGATAGATATCTTGCCATTGTCTTCTGGCTTTTAGAGTTTGAGTGGAGAAGTCTGCAGATAATCTTATGGGTTTTCCCCTGTATGTGACTTTTTGTTTCTCTCTTGCAGCCTTTAGGATCTTTCTTTATCCTTACTTCTTCTCATTGTGACTATGATTTGTCTTGGTGTCTTCAGATCTGGGTTGATTCTGTTTGTAACTCTCTGGGCCTCTTGAATCTTCATGTCCTTTCTGTTATTCAGGTCTGGGAAGTTTTCTTCTATTATTTCCTCTAGAATGTTTCCTTCTCCTTCCTCTCTTTCTTCCTCTGGCAGGCCAATTATATGAATGTTACTTCTTTTGAGATCATCCCATATGTCTCTGTTGTTGTTTTCAGTGTCTCTCAATCTCTTTTTGAGCTCTTTCACCTCTTTCTTAGTTTTCTCTAACTCATCCTCTGTCTGACTAATTCTGTTTTCTGCTTCTGTTAGTCTGCTTTCCCTTCCCTCAGCTTCTTTCTTCATTACAGCTATTTCAGCTTTCAGTCTCTAATTGCCTCAAGATAATCAGTATTTTCCTTGGAGGTCTCAACTGTTGTTTCCCTAATACTGCCATTCCTTTCCTCTAATGTTGTTTTCATTTCTGTGATTAATAAGTTTATTATTGCTTGCATACTTTTCTTATCTATGGTTACTTCTGACTGATTTGTAGTTTCTTCTGGGATCTTGTCTTCATTCATTGTAGTAGCAGTTTATTTGGTTTTTATCTACCCATTTTTTTGATTTATGTGTTTCTTTTTTATGCTCTGTTGTTCCTCAGTTGTTGTGTCTTGAGTAGAAGCAAAATTGTACTAAATTCCTTTATGACAATTGCACTCACCAACCTCAGGAATTACAGTAGCTACTGAAGCAAGTATTGAAGCAGTTTAATACTACCAGTTAGCCAAACAATGTCTCCAGTCCGTGAAAAAATAGCAACCAAGTCCAAGTGAAGAAGAAAGTGAAAAGAAAGAAGGGATAGCAAGAATAGACAGTTATGCAAATCTACTACCCACTGTATATTCTAAGGGTAACAGGAGTTGAAAGGGAAGTAGAGCAGAGATACACACATAGAGACTCCACTCTGAGTCAGATTTCTTCCCCAAAATAATTCACAAATTCAGAAAGGCAAAAAAGAAGGAAGGAATAAGTGTATGACAAGATAAAAAAGAGAGAGAGAGAAACAGAGAGAAGAGAGAAAAGAGAAAAGATAAGAAAAAGAGCTGTAATTAAAAAGCAGTGAAAGGAAAGTTTTTTTTTTCTTTATTGTTAAAGTTTATTGTTGGGGATAGTTCTTATCTAGTGGGGAGTATAATTATGTCTTAATGTGTGCTATAGGAATTCTAAGGTAACAGCAATCTGCAAAAAGTTGTATGTGGGCTCTGTTAGGCATAGGTCATAATTAAGTCAGTGGAAGAATAAGGCTAGAAAAACCCTGACATAAAGCCATCACTCTAGGAAAGTTCCAGTGCTTGCAACCTATAAGGCATCTGTCTGCAGATCGGGAGACTCAAAAGTGTTAGTGGAATGTAACGAGAGTTGAACTTATTTCTACTCTTCTCTGCAAGTTTTCATGGCTCTAACATAGGAACCAAATTAGGTCTTAGGAATTTTTTTTTCCCTCCAGGGTTATTGCTGAGGCTTTGTGCCTACACTATAAATCCACTGCTCTTGGAGGCCATTTTTTCTCTCTTAAAATTTTTATTATTGGATAGCACTGAAAGAAAGAGAGGGGAAGATAGAGAGGGGGAACTAAAGATAGACAGCTGCTGACCTGCTTCACCACTTGCAAAGCAACCCCACCCTGCAGCTGAGGAGCCAAGGGCTCGAACCAGGACCCTTGCGCTTAGTAGTACATGCACTTAATACTATATGCACTTAACCACCCAGCTCCCCTTAGAAAATCCTTTAAGCTCAACAATGTTTGGCTTCGTATGTTAACTCTCTTTTCAATCACCAGGTTCCAGATGCCATCAGGATGCTGGCCAGGCTTCCCTGGATTGAAGACCCCACCAATGTGTCCTGGAGCTCAGCTTCCCCAGAGACACACCCTACTAGGGAAAGAGAGAGGCAGACTGGGAGCATGGACCAAGCAGTCAACACCCATGTTCAGCGGGGAAGCAATTACAGAAGCCAGACCTTCCACCTTCTGCAACCCACAATGACCCTGGGTCCATGCTCCCAGAGGGATAGAGAATGGAAAAGCTATCAGGGGAGGGGGTGGGACATGGAGATTGGGTGGTGGGAACTGTGTGGAGTTGTACCCCTCCTACCCCATGGTTCTGTCAATTAATCCTTTCTTAAATAAAAAAAAAATTTAAAAAAAAAGAAAATCCTTTAAGCTCTCAAAACAAGTAAAGGAATTAAATGGTAAAGGATCAAAAATGGACAGTGGAAGTGGAAGAAATGGAAACTTCTGGAATGGAAATTAACTAACTGTAGATATTATTTGAGATGATAAGACAGTACAGGAAAAGCAAATGAGAAAATAATTCAAATACTGAAATTTTTTCATATAAGTGAGTTACCAACTTGGAAGAAAACTAATGTTAAAAAGATGACAACAACAAATCACTAGCAGGAAAATGAGTACCTGAGTAGAAATAGGTGTTTCAAGATGCCAACCACCGTACACCATACAATGGACTGAATCTACAGGAAGTAGCCTATGGTCCAGATTAGACATCAGAATGGCATTTCTAGCAACAGCTTGGTCTATGAGATTCTGGCATATATTTGTAGCATAGATAGCTTTGTAGGTATGTTTTCCTAATGATCTATGTAGGAATGTAAATTATTATCATGTAACAATTCAAAGCTCTCCCACCTATTCCTGCAGAGGATACCAGAAGTCTTAAAACAATGCAGGGCCTCATCCTTTCCACCTCTGTGGTAAAACTAAGACAGGTATTGATGAGTTACTGAGCCTTGGGCCTCAAGAAACAGATCATTTACGGTGACCTCTATAGGCAGCCTGAGAAACAGAAAATTTGTGTAGTAAATGCTGCCTAGTTACTACATAGAATAATGAAAAATAGGACCATCAAATAAGACCCCAAAAAGTCTAGCTGCCAACCAGACAGGGTAGATAAGTAAAGCAACACAGTGTATTTAAACCAGTGTCTTCCACACTAAACTAGTTTGTCTACAGAAAAACCACCCTCCAGCCACCTGGCCAGTATGTATAAATTTCACTTATTAGTATTCCATAATTCAAAAGGGGAAATGTGTAAGTAGCAGGCATCATAAATGATACATTTCTGTAAGCCTTCTCTGCAGTTTGACCTGTGGGTAGTAAGCTCTACTCTTGGAAGAATTTTTTTTTTTAAGAAGAAATATTTACTTGAGATTTTCTCCACAAAAAGGACAACTAGTGACTGTGTCTAGAAATGAGTCTCTTCTGGGTGTTGGACAGTCTCTTGTCCAGAAAATACTTTTACTCATACATCTATATACAGGTCTCTTCTGATGGACACATGAGTAATGTCCAGGACAAGAAATTAACAGAAGCAGCTTCTCTTCTACTCTGGTCTCTGATGAAATGTAGTGTCTGAGATGTGAGGCAGATTGGCTGGGTGCTGGCTGGGAGCCACAGGCTGCTGTCCACCACATGTACCACACTTCCAGGAATCTTCTTCCCCAGCTATTTGAAATACAATTCCATTTGCTGATCTCCCTTCAGTGGCTCTCGGGGTCACATTCTCTGTACAGTTCCACTCCTCCTGGCAACTCGTTCTCAATTTCCCACAAGACATCATCTTCATCCTCTAAGTTGCTGGAGATGTGGCACTTTTTAAAGCCTTGGATAATGGATTCACTAGAGATGCTGTTCCATGCCACCATGACCCACTCTAGGAAGAGACCAAGGGGTGGTTTCTTGGCATTCCCAGTAGGACTCAGTGCCAGGTTCCCCGACAGGAGCCAATTGGAGTACTGGGCCCGAATACTGTCATTCAGTGGCTTGTACACTACCACATCCAGAACCTGGAGCTGTGATGTCAGGCCCCCAGGGATTATGATCATGTCAGTGTTCATGCTTTCCATGGAACTCTTCACGGAATCCGTGGCATGGCCCCGGAAGCCATTGAGAATGAGCATCCCTCGCTGCTTCGGGATGGCACCTGCCCTCCTCCTCCATACCACCTCTAGCCAATCCTGCATCAAATCCTCCGTCATCCATCCATACCTGTGGCAGCGGATTTCCATCCCACTAGGGAACTTCCCAGGGGGGGATGTATGTGCCCCTCAGAATGATGTATGGGGGCAGTTTTCTCCCATCAGCCAGAACCCCAAGCATGGCAGTGATTTTCAGTTTCTCCCTGCCTGGCGTCTTGACCAAGACAGGCTTCTCACCCTGGTTGTCAACAGTCACCCGAGATGGCACCTCTAAAAAAATTGGAGTCTCATCTGCATTGCCCATCTGTGCCACCTGGTAGTCATGTGTCCTGCGCAGGGCCAGGACACTCCGCTGGTAAGTGACAAGTTTTTCAGTCAGGTCTTCGAGTAGCTGCTGGGGTACATGCACCTTGTGCCTCAGAGATAAGTCATAACGTCGCATCATTCTTCGACACCAACCCAAGCTGGCCTTGAACGCTTTCTTTGGAATGTTCATTTCCTGGGCAATTTCGAGGGCTTTCAACTGCATGGCCTCCTGGGTGATAGGGTCTCCTTTGGCCTGCATGTAGCACACATATTCAGCCACACGCTGGTCCACCAGGGCAAAACGTCCATTCTTGGGGCCTCGGAATGCCCGCTGCATGGCATGGGCATTTTGTAGCTGTGGCTTCACTTTGCGCCAGTCCCGCACATTTTTTTCCAGCATGCCAAACTGCTTCGCTGCTTGACAGTTGTTGGTACTTTCAGCATATTCCACCACCATCAGCTTGAACCCAGCATCATAACTGCACCGCATGCCCCGGCTGAACTGGAACTTCGCTTCCAGGTCTTCCGCAGAAAGATCATACCCTGGGAATCCCATGTAAAAGGGGTATCCTTCACCCAACTCAGGCAGCTCTGTGATGTCCTGAGGTAGACAGAGGCCAAAACTATCCAGGTGCTGAGGCTGAGAAAGCTGGGAGGAAGTGTTCACTGGGCCTGCCCAATCTGGAGCCTTCATTTCCAAATCTTCATTTTCTGCAATGGTGTGTCCTTGGAGCTGCCGTTCATTAGAGTTTTGAGATTTCTCTCTTTCCAGCCGAGTGATCACATCTGGCTTAGGGAATGGGAACTCCAGGGACAGAACAGTCTCATAATTCATCCTCATGACTTCCCGGTACAGGGCCTTTTGTTGCTCTGTCAAAACTTCCCACTCTTCATCGGAAAAATATATGGCCACCTCATCAAATAGGGCTGGCACCCATCCACCCTCTGAGCAGATCCGGACTTTCTGCATCTCTGTAGGACCATCCTCCAGCTCCTGGCTCTGAATCTCTTCTTCCTCTTTTTCTTCTTTCAGGACCAGATTGACAGGGATGGCTGTGGGTTCCATCTACGTGGTGCAGACACACAGCGCTAAGCCCCGCTGTCAGGGCGCCATCGTCCAGTCCCGCCTCTGCTTGCTGGGAGGCAGCACGCGGACACGTGGTGGAGGAGGGTCTGGCAAGCTGAGGGTGCTGGGAGCGTGGGGAGGGGCTGGGCCGCAAGGACCTTTCAAGGTCCGCCCCTGCAGGACCTTGAAAGGAAAGTTTTTGTTTTAATTGATTACTTTATTTTTCATTTTATTTTATTTTAATTAGCTAGGAGTAGGAAGAAGGGGAGAGTCTGTAGAGGAGGTAGGAGTAACGAGACAAGTTCCTCTCACAATAGATAAGATGCCCACTACCCTAGCAATGAAAGATACCCTAAGAGTTAATTCTGATCAACCTAAGGGGGGGGGAGATATATGCCTTTATATAATATTAATAATAAAACAGAGCAGGGTAAAAAACTCTGTCCCAGATTGCCTCAAGCCTCCTGAGCAGAGGCAGCTGATTGTTAAGAAAGGAAAAAAAAAATCCTCAGGACTAGACAAGGATAGCAGGAATAGACAGTTATGCAAATCTATTATCCACTGTATATTCTAGGGGTAGCTAAAAGAGGAAGGGAAGTTGAGCAGAGATACTTGCAGAGAGAGTCCACTCTGAGTCAGATTTCTTCCCCAAAATAATTCCCAAACGTGTATCAGTGAATTCATAAAGCTGTAGGATTAAGGAAGAAAGGATGACAAGAATGAGAAAAAGAAAAAAAAAAGAGAGAGAGAGAGAAAAGAAAAAGATAAGAAAAAGAACAGTAATAAAAGAGCGGTGAAAGGAAAGAGTTTTTTATTTATTTATTTTTTATTATTTAATTAGCTATGTGGGGGGGGGAGGGGAGCTGCCTGAGCAGAGGCAGCTGGTTGGCTACTTAGAAAGAAAAAAGGCCAGAGGTTTCAGAAGGGAATAGACTTAGAATGAATGATACTCCCTGGTGGGACAGGAATCTTGGTAAAGAAAGAAGCTCAGCAGGGGAGCCTGCTAGGAGCTGGTCCCCAGGGACTGGTTATGGAGGGGGAGGGGGAGGAAGTGCACTTTGGGAATAATAATTTAAAAGAAAAAAAATTTTTCCCTTTCTTTCGACTCTATTTTTTAACCCAAATTAAGTTATAGTCACCTCCTTGGTGTCACCACTAGGACCCCTTATTGATTGGCTTACTAAAGGCAGAAAATCCTACCATTTCCAGTCGATGTGGTCAGAGCTCAAGCCACTAGCAGCTTCTCAGTCTGCCATCTTCCAATAAAATATTTTTTTAAAGTAGGGTGGAGGGGAGTTGGGAGCTAGCACTGTGGATTGGACACATGTGGCGCAAAGCTCAAAGATGGGCAGAGGGATCCCAGTTCGAGGCCCCAGTTCCCCACCTGCAGGGGAATCACTTCATGGGCGGTGATGCAGGTCTGCATGTGTCATCTTTCTTTCCCCCTCTCTGTCTTCCCCTCTTCTCGTCATTTCTCTCTGTTCTGACAACAACAAAATCAATAATAATAACTACAATAACAATGAAAGACAACGAGGGCGACAAAAGGGAAAATAAATAAATGTAATAATAATAAATGTGGGGTGGGTATGGGGAAAGGAACCTGAGGCCAGATACATAATTCAGTTAGGGTGTAAATTTGCCTTTCATGAGGCCTCAATTTGAACCCAGATACCATGGTACCAGGGGAAAGACTTAATGCCATCTCTCCTCTGAACAAAAAGTGGGACTAAGCAGCCAAATCACACATGCATGAGGCCCTCACTTCACAGAAAACTAAACAGAAATAAGCAGAATCTAGTCAAATCATTCCCTCTTATCTGTAACAATGGACTTCCCTGATCCCTCTCCTTCCTGAAATGAAACACAGACCAGGATATGGGAAGATCACCAGGAGGATGGTCTAGGAGATGGTGCAGTGGATAAAACCTTGGACTCCCAAGCATGAGGTCCTGAATCCAACCCCTGGCAACAAATGTACCAGAGTGATGTCTGGTTCTATCTATCTATCTATCTATCTATCTATCTATCTATCTATCTATCTGTCTCTATCTCCTTCCATCCCTCTCATTAATTAATAAATAAAATATTAAATAAATAAATTTCACCAGGAGAGAAAGCACAGTACAGACTGACCCTCTGTCCCAGAAGAGTGTCAAAAGTTCCTCCCACACATCTAAATACATCAAACACTTACCAAAAGAGCTACAAAAATACTTTAATAGTAACACAGTAATAGGAAACTTCAATGCCCCACTCTCATGTTTAGACAGATCATCTAGGCAGAGAATAAAGAAACAAGATAATTAACTGAAGAGATGGATAGACTAGACATTTTCTTCAGGACAGTTTCAGAGTTCTATACAACAAGAAATCAAAATACATATACTTTTCAAATCCACACAGAATATTCTCAAGGATAGACCATATGTTAGGCCATAAAGACAGTGTCAACAAATTCAAGGGCATTGAAATCATCTCAAGCATCTTCTCAAACCACAGTGGAATTAAGTTAACATATAACAACAAACAGAAAATTAGTAAAAGTCCCAAAATATGGAAACTCAACAACACACTGCTTAACAACCACTGGGTCAAAGATGAACTCAAGAAAGAAATTCAAATCTTCCTAGAATCAAATGAAAATGAAGGCATGACCTATCAAAATAACTGGGACACAGGTAATGCAGTACATAGCCATGCAATCAGACATTAGGAAACAAGAAAAACTCAAATAAACAGCCTGACTACATGCCTTAAAGACTTAGAAGAAGAGGAGCAAAGGAACCCTAAAGCACTGAAATAACTAAAATTAGGCAGAAATTAATAACATCAAAAATAAGGGAACCATACAAAAGGTCAGTGAAGCCAAATGTTGGTTCTTCAAAAAATTAAACAAAATTGACAAACCCTTAGCCAGAATCACTAAAAGAAAAGACGAGGGCAGGGAAAAGACTCAAATAAATAGAATTACAAATGAAAGGAGGCTTAGGAGGCTCAGGAGCCTCAGGCCTGCCATTCCAGTGGCACATGAACAGATGGAGCTGTCCAGTAGGGCAAGTGGTTAGACTAAGTCCATCAGTCAGAACCAATTGAGTGCACCAGGCAGGGATGCTTACACATGACCCATGTGAGCAGGCATTTTCCAGTCCTCACAGGTGCTTTTTCCAAGAGGGAGTCTGGAGCCTTGGGTTACTGGCACCCCTCCTCATGCTCATGCCATCCATAGTATCTTACACATTGACACATCACCATGGCTAACTTCCAGATGTACTCCATGGGGTGGGCAGTTTGGACACAGGGGAAGAGGCCCAGGGCCATGGCAGCCAGTTGTACCCACTCAAGCAAGAATTGAGAATACGAGAGGTGGAGGGAAATATAGGAGGCTCAAGGGGGAGTCCAGTGGCAATTGGGAAGGGAAGCAAAGGAAAGTCCAAGGGACCATGTGTGTTTTCAAAATGGATTGGTAGTCAAAGAGGTGGCACTCAACTCATTATAAAGAGTTGAACCCTTAAGCATGAAGTCTCAGGTTCAATCTCTGTCGGCACATGTACCAAAGTAATGTCTAATTTTCTCTCTAATTTTTTTCTCTCCCTCTCTCTCTCTCTTTCTTCTTCTTCTTCTTCTTCTTCTTCTTCTTCTTCTTCTTCTTCTTCTTCATCTTCGTCTTCGTCTTCTTTTCTTCTTCTTCCTCTTCTTCTTAATAAATAAATATTTTTTAATGAAGAGTACAGCTGGGGAGATAGCAGAGTGGTTTAAACACAGACTTTCATCTCTAAGACTCCAAGCTCCCGTGTCCCATGTTCAATCCCTGACACAATCGAAAGCCAGAGCTGAGTAGTGATCTAGTGAAAAAGAAAAGAAGGAAGGAATAAGGGGGGGGGGGAAGAAGGAAGGAAGAAAAGAGAGACTTCCCTGTCACTAGGAAAGAAACTTCTGTGAGAACACTGCTGCTAAGGGCTGTAGTAACTTGGTGAGGGCTGGCTGAGAAACAAGAAATGCTATCAGGAGAGGGGATGGGATACAGAGTTCTGGTGGTGGGAATTGTGTGGAGTTGTGCCCCTCTTATCCTATGTTTTGCCAATGTTTATTTTTCATAAATAAAATTTTAAAAAAGAAAGAAAGAAATTAGTGCATCCAAAGCTAAAGCCATAGACTCAGAAGGCACCTACAGGTAAGAAGCCTAAGAGCTGGCCAAACCAACCAGTTCACAGACATGAGGAAGCAGTCAGAGTTATGCCTGGCACCAAGGCTGGCCTTCCTCTTCCTCAGCTTTGAGCAGCAGGCTCAGAGTCCTGCTGGGAGGAGGTCTGTGAACAGCAGAAGGTCCCAAAACATCTGAATTCAGGGATGCTATCACAACCATCAAAAGGGGTACCAGTGCTATCAGCTTTGAGGAGTGTTCTGGAGAATCTGGGGGAGCCACTAATCACAAACCCCACTGTTACCATCATCATCATTATTGTTACTACTGTCATTATTACTATTTACCAAGTATTAACTGTATACCAGGCAGACGTAAACAGTTTACACACTGACACACACACACACACACACACACACACACACACACACACACACACTCTTCTACGAAGTCAGTCCACTGTCTCTTTTTTTTTTTCAGATGACAGCTGACACCAGCAGACACATACCAGTCTGGGAAGTTAATATGCAGTGGGAGAGAAGACCAATCAGACAAAATCTCAGCCCTTGGAACTGATCATCAGGCAAGCTTTCATCCCTGATTCTTGAAGACCAGGACAGAAAATGCTAAGGGGCAGGCATTAAGCCCTTGCAAAGCTGCTTTTTGACAGCAGAGGGCACCAATGTCTGTGATAAAATACTTGTCTAAGGCAAAACAGTGCAGAGAAATACAGGTGCCAAAGGAGAAAAGTGGGCAAATGTTGGACTCCATCGGTCCCAGGACTGAAAATTCAACAACAGTAGAAAAATTGATCAGTGCTACAAGCAGTTAAAATCCAGACTTACTAAGTGTTAAAGCTGGAATGCTGAGTCTCACACTAGAAAAAGAAAAAAAAAAGTTCTGTATGTGTGTTGGTGGGGGGAGCTAGCTTTCCCTTTCCCTTTGGGGCTTTTCTAGTTTTTCCTATCATGCCAGCTCCTGTACCCCATACAACTACAACCCCTGATCCTTCAGGTCAAGGCCACTCCCATGCTAGGAATAGGCATATGGCTCAGGAAAGACCTGAGTAGGAATCAGCTGAGCTGGAAAAGTCTCACTTCTAGTTTCATTGTCTTCCACTCATGGCTTCTACCCTCTCTCCATTGTCTCCAAATATTGATTTTTACAATTTCTCCAGTTTTATTCTAGTTATTGCAACAATTGTAGTGATATTCTGCTATAATTTTCTTTTTTACATAATCTTATTTATTTTTTAATAAAGACTGAGAAATTGAGAGGGAAGGAAGAGAGACACCTGCAGCATTGCTTCACCATTCATAAAGCTTCCCTCTTGAATAAGGGGACCAGGGTCCTTAAGCACTGCAATGTATGTACTCAACCAGGTGTGCCACCATCCAGCCCCTGTAACTTTCAACTTTCTTGTTTTAAAAGATTCATGAGAGGGGGAGAGAGAGAGAAGCAGAGAATCACTCTGGCACATGTGACAATAGGCAGGTGCTGTGTCAGACAGTGGGCTACAGTCAGAGCTCCTTCTCCTGAAGATTGACCCACAGAAATCACAATAAGGGGTTCCTGCTGGCACCAGTGACTGTTGCTCCAAATGATCTAACATAGTAAATGATTTCTCACAGGAAGCACCTTTTAAATTGAGGCTGTAGAATCTTAAGAAATGCACATTGCTTCAGGAAAAGCAGGCATTGCATAAGGACCAAAGCACAAATTGCACCAGAGTTGGACATAGGCTGGACAAGTCCTTTGCTTTGCTCTAAGCTATTTTGATTTTTGTCAATGTCTGGATCAACTAGATTATTAATTCCTAGATATTGACCAAATCACTTTTTTCCTTTACTTTACCTCACTATAAGCAGCATAGTAGTTACTGCTTAAATATTTTCTATGTATATTAGTACAGGCACCTAACTTTGCTTATTTTTATTACCAAGGCTTCATACTCTAGATTGACTTTTTCAGATAGGAAAAGAGAAAGAAACAAACAAACAAACAGAGACAGAGGGGGAAAGACACCACAGCACTAAAGCTTCTTCCAGTGTGGTGAGGGCTGGAATGAAACCTGGATCACATGGTTGACAAAGAAGGCACAGTGTCTATGTGATCTAACTTGCCGATCCCTGTTAAACATTTTTTAAAATGCAATCCTGTGTTAGCAAGAGTCCAAAGCATCCTTCTAGTGTATGTGACACCAACAATCATGCTTACAAGTCTGTACTCTACTATGGAGCCATCTGCCTAACTGCCTGATAGGTTTTAAAATGGTCATCATATATAACTACCCAGGAGGTGGTGCTGTGATAGAGCTCTGTTTGAGGTTCCAAATTCAAACCCTGACACTTCCATGCTTGAGGTCCCTAGTTCTTCATGTGCCTCATACTGGAATGATACTCTGGCTTGTCTTTATCTCCCTCCTCCCCTCTGCCTTATATGAGAATCTCTCTTTCCTCTGTCTCTGTCTCTCTCTCTCTCTCTCTCATCTAATAAATCTTTTAAGAAAAGATAGTAAAAAAGGAAAGGAAAAGAAAAGAAAGGAGTGGGAATCAGATAGAATCATGGGGCTTGGTGATTATAAAGGTTGGAGGAATGGAAAATAAAAATGACTGTCCTTTGTGTGGGAACTGGACATGTCACAGCAGAGTCCAAGACTACAGCCAGAGCAGGCTCCAAACAGCACCAGGGATTAGAGAGCTGCATTCAAACCTCAGGAAAGGAACCAGTACCTCAAGAGAGTGTGAGCAAGAACCAACAACAAAACACCAGGCTTGGTGAGATCCAGTTATAACTGAGGATGCAGGGAATGCCACACACCTTACCTAGACATGGCAAGCCTAAAAAATTCTCCACAGCTGAAAATGACAATAAATTGTTGTTGGTAAATTAAAAAATCATTAGAAGCTGATTGCGAATCAAGAAATATGACTGAGTAGGATTCAATATGAAAGCATGAGTAAGAACATTTTAGTATACATACCCAAAATGAACTTTTATGAGTTTCAAGCAGCCTGTAAGAAGAAATCTGGATCTCTCTCTCTCTCTCTCTCTCTGTCTCTCTCCCTGTCATAATCATCATCACCACCACCACCAGTCTACATTCTGCTGCCAGGCATGAGTCATGGGCCGATTTCTCTGTGCCCCAAACTCCAGAGACATATGTCATGTCCTCCAAGAATTTTCATATATATAATTTGTTTGTTGGATAGGAACAGAAAGAAACCAAGAAGGATGGTAAGAAAGAGAAGGAAGAAGGGAGAGAAAGACACCCACATTACATTTCACCATTCATGAAGCTTTCCGTCTTCAGGTGGGGACCAGGGGCTTGAACGTAATTCTTTGTGCATTGTAATACACATGCTCTAAGAGTGCAGAACTGCGCTAGCCCCAAGAATTTCCTTGATGTCTCTCTCTCTCACCTGACTTGAAATTAGAGGAAATATCCTTCCCTCCTGTTTTATGAAGAGGCTTAAAACTGCCCCCCCACAGCTGTCAGTGTACACTTAGTCTTCTCTTATAAAATCAAGGTGCTAAGGGATGCTGTTGGCAGACAGAGGCAGATATTTTTCAATCCTTCCACAAGTCCTGCATAGACATAGCTGGTAAACCTTGTGTGTCAGCTTGACTGGGCCACGAAGTACCTAGAGATTGGCTATATGTTACCCTGTGTAATTCGTGTGTCTGTGGATGAGATTAAGCTTTGGATTGGTAAACTGAATAGAGGAGGTTGTCCTCCCTAGAACAAAAAGAGAGGAGAAGAAGAAGCCCCTGCTACTTGCCTGCCTCCAACCCAGACACTGCTCTTTTCTTGTCTTCAGGCTCCAACTGCAAATTCAACTCTCCTTAGGTATTTAACTTACCAACTCTCAGAATGGAACTGCACCACTGGCTTTCCACAGTCTCCAGCATTTGGGCTGTAGGCCTTAGGACTTCTCAACCTCCACAATTATTTATAATTCATATATGATTCTTTATAATAAATACTCAGATGCATTCTAGTGGTTCTGTTTCCTAAAGGAGATTAATGTCATCTTGCTTCTTTAAAAAAAAAAAAAAAATTAGTGATCTGGGAGGTGGTGCAGTGGTAAAGCTTTGGACTCTCAAGCATGAGGTCCTGAGTTCGATCCCCGGCAGCACATGTGCCAGAATGATGTCTGGTTCTTTCTCTTTCCTCCTATCTTTCTCATACAAATAAAACCTTTTAAAAAATGTATAGGTTATTTAGAACCTATGGTTTTGTTCTCCATGGGGTGGGGGTGGGGGGGGCTTCTGTTTAACTAAGAAGCGAGAGGGCTGGTAAGATCGCTAACCTAGGAGGTACTTGATTTGCTATGCATATGACCCAGGTTGAAAACCTAGTCTCCACAGCATTAAGAGCAAAACTTCAGTGTTGTGGTATCTCTCTCTCTCTCTCTTTCTCTCTCTCTAACTAAAGAAAAAAAAAGTCAGCCTTCAGTGGTAAAGCCCCAGCAATGGAAAAAAAGAAGTGAGTCACATTGAAATTATACCAGATCACATAACTTTAGTGGAGAATGCAGTGACTTACATTTACTATGTTTGGTTGTAAAGTTATGCCCCTGAAATCTTATGATTTGTAAAAACCCTATTAAATCACTAATATAAAAGGAAAATAATAAAATAAAATTATGCCAGATTATTATTTTGTGACTTTTAAATATTTCCTAATTCAAATTAGTCAAATGGAGATAACCTAAGAGAGACTATAAATATTCAGGCTTAAAAGTCAGATCTACATGGTTATGTTCCTCTCATTCCCTGAGCCCCCTTTAAAAGTGAAAACCAAAGTGAGTAGTTTGTTCCCATGGGATCCTAAAGAAACAAGCAGATTTGAGTTTTCTCCTCTCCTGTTTCACAGTTCATTCTCTTGCTACATACAAGTCCGCAAAGGCAGGTAGCCTAGTACTTCCTTTCATCAACAAACACCAGAAGTTGAAATATGACGAAAGGAAGCTCTTGCTGCCTGAACGCTGCTGGGCAGACACTGTAAGAGGAGAGCCAGCAACCTGTGACCATGGAGATGGTTAGTAATCAGCAAACCAGGGCCCTCGCCTTCCTTCCTCCTCTGGGCATCCAAGAAATGGTTGGTTTAGAAACCCTGAGCCCACAGACTATTTTCCACCAACAGCTCCATAGCAACAGGATTAATATGCTATAAACCCAGCGGTCAGAGAACTGCTCGTGTTCTGCTTATCAAAACCAGTCAGAAGGCTTCTTTTTCCAGCAATAGGGCAGGTTTGATAATCTGAATGGCCTTCACCACTGAAATAAAAACCTGATAAAATACATAAGCATGTTTTTAAAGTTACAGATCTATAGTATAAAAGAAAGAGAATTTTCAAAGGTCCAAATGAAATGAACACACACACACATGAAATGAACAGGGCAGGTGGAGATAACATAATGGTTATGCAAAGAGACACTTGTGCCTGAGGCTCCAAAGTCCCAAATTCAATCCCCTGCACCACCATAAGCCAGAGCTGAGCAGTGCTCTGGTAAAAAAAAATAATAATAATTAAAAAATGAAATAAACAGAAGAACCCTGGGAAGGCAACTGGAACATCACCATAACCCTCTTGTGGGCTTTCCCCAGGACCTTGCCCTCATCATAAGTAGCCATAGTAGGCACTTCCCCAGTCTCCAAAGGGAAGCTAAGTCATCCTGCCTGCCACTCAATGCCCCTGGCTCCCCACCTGCAGGGGAGTTGCTTCACAGACAGTAAAGTAGGTCTGCAGGTCTCTATCTTTCTCTCCCCCTCTCTGTCTTCCCTTCCTCTCTCCATTTCTCTCTGTCCTATCCAACAACAATGACATCAATAACAACAACAATTAAAAAGAAAAAAATAAGACTGATCCTGAAATGAGTGCAGCTTACAGTGTTCCCAACTGTGGCCACGAACTGTGAACTCAGACCAGTAGAGACTCAGAGGTTACACAGGCCCCTGTACTAAATATAAATATATATATATATATATATATATATATGGGCCCTGTGTCAGATGGATGGGTAAACAGTTAATTTTATTCACAGATTTTTTTGTTTTACAAATAGGAGCTACTCTCCGCCCTAATCCATGTTTCTGGCCCTTTTCTCTTCTCTGACACCATATTCTCAGAAAATATTTTTGTTCAACTTCATGTTGAGCATCAAACTCAAGCAAAAAACTACAATAGTCATGAGGCCCTAGTAGTATGCCTAAAATGAATTTTCTAACTTCTTTCCAATCTAAGATCCCTGTTCTCATCTGTTCTACCCCTACTTTTTGGTTCCTGTTCATTAATCATTCTGTTTCACTTTATATCTTGCTGCCTTTCAGCCACCAAGTTGTAGTTGCTATCATGATTCCATCCTGACTTCCCTGGGCAAATGACCTCACCAATGTGTCTTGGAACCTCACCTACCTTCAAAGCCCTACCCCACTAGGGAAAGACAGAAACAGGCTGGGAGGTATGAAGTGACCTGTCAATGCCCCTGTCCATCAAAAGAGCAATTACAGAAGCCAGAATCCCACCTCCTGCACCTCAAAAATAATTTTGGTCATACTCCCATTGGGGGAGAAATGATAAGGGAGAAATAGATAGAGGGCTTGAACTCCAACTCCATCAGGAACATAAGAGAGAGGAGGAAAAAGGGAGGGACATTTGGGTGTACAAATGGGTGCATGTGTGATGTGGAAAGGGGGAGAAGATAGGACCTTAAAGAAAAAGGGGGTAATCAGCACCTAACTTGCAGATGCTACTATGATGCCAACCTGACTTCCCTGGGCAGACCACCTCACCAATATGTCCTGGAACCCCACCTCTCCTTAGCCCTGCCCCACTAGGGAAAGATAGAAACAGACTGGGAGTATGGATCAACCTGCCCAACACCCATGTTCAGCAGAGAAGCAATTACAGAAGCCAGACCTTCCACCTTCTGCGCCCCATGATGACCCTGAATCCATACTCCCAGAGGGATAAATAGGAAAGCTTCCAATAGAGGGGATGGGATGTGGAACGCTGGTGGTGGGAACTATGTGGAATTGTACCCTTCTTATCCAACGGACTCGTCAATAATTATTAAATCAATTTAAAAATGGGCAAATATAGACAGATAGTTGTAAAAGTAATAGCCAACCTTGAGAGAACTTCAATAGCTTACAATAGAGAGACTTGGGATTCAGAACTCTGGTGGTGGGAATGGTATGGAGTTATACCACTTGTAATTTTGCAAATCTGTATTAAATCACTAATAAAAAATAAACTTTGGAAAAAAACTGGGAAGAAAGGACCTTTTGTGTTCTCAGGGAGAAAAGAAACTGCACCCATGTGCCAACAGCTATCTTATAAATAATTAATTCTCTAATAAAAATAATTTTAAAAAAATAAAGGTTTGGGGTGGCACAGTAACTACAGCACTAAACTTAAAAACATGAGGTCCTGAGTTTGATACCTGACATCAAACATACTAGGGATGCTTTGGTTCTTCTTTGCTCTCTCTCCTCTCTCCTCTCTCCTCTCTCTTCTCCTCTCCTCTCCTCTCCTCTCCTCTCCTCTTCTCTTCTCTTCCTTTCTCTTCTCTTCTCTTCTCTCTCTCTCTCTCTCTCTCTCCCTCTTCCTGGTCTGTAAATAAATAAATATTTAAAAATAAAATAAATAAATAAATAAAAGTTTATAGCACATGGAAACTACTAGGATATCCCACCCCAACCCAACCTTATCCCACTTCCCAAGCCAAGGGCCACACCCTGATGATAAAAGTAGACAAAAAATAAATTTATCATATGAGAAAGGACAGCAAAAAATATATAGGTTTTGATCTCAGAATTGGGTGGGAGAACCTTCCCCTTAGGAATATGTAAACCACAAGCTAGCCATTAAATGTGATTGTTGTCTGAATTAAAACTGTGATAGTGTCTTCAGATGATTTGCAGAAGATAAAGTAAATCCTCTCTAGAGGAATAAAACCTCAACTGACAACTCATATAATTTCCACAGTTTTCCAAGGAAAATGAGCATAGTATAGTAAGAGAGAGAGAAGAAGGAGGAAGAGAAGGTGGAGGAGGAAGAGAAGCAGAAGAGGAAGAGAAGGGATGAGGAGGAGGAAGCAGATGAGTGGGAAGAAAGGAAAAAAGAGAGGGAAAAATGGAACTAAAATTAATCGATACAAAATTCCACATGCAACAAAATTAAGTCATAGACAGTTCAAATCTAAAGATTATGAGCTCTAGATTGTAACATGGAAAGCTTCAAAAGAATCAGTTTGCAGATCTTCGGTTTCCATACAAATTAGTACCTAAAATCATTATGCTGAGATTGTGATTATAATCAAGGTGTCTTACTTCCTAAATTACCTCTTACTCACCCTAAATCTGATTATAGTACATTTCCCTACAGTGTAGAAATCTCTGGGCAAGTAACGTGAAAACTGTTATAGATATTGAGAAAACAAATTACCATAAAATGGGTAAATTTGAAAGATTCCATGTTAAAAGCATCAAGGAAGCTCCATGGATTGTGGGGCTGTGCTGTGGTATCTCTACTATCACTTCCTTCTCTCTCACTTCCCCCTCTCTTACTTAATTACAAAGTAAAGTAAAAAATTGGGCCCATGAGACAGCTCAGTGGTATCTTGCAAGAGAACTTGAGCTCATACTCTGGCTCTGTTTTCTTTTTTCTTCTTTTCTCTTCTTTACTTTTTGCTTTTTCTTATTTTACCAGAGCACTTTTTAGCTCTGACTTATGGTGTTGCCTGAAACTTATTCTGAACCCATGGATTGGGGGGGGGTGGATAGGGAGGGCAGAGAAAAGTGAAGTCAAGAAGTTTTGTAGTTCTTTGTTTTCAAACATTCTTATTTCTATAAATTATATCTGTTACCAAATGATTTGCATTTCTTTGAAAAACAACTGCAGGATGTTTTCACTCATATGTGCAGTATAAAGTGTGGGATTATACCCCTGTGATCTTATGACCTTATAGACCATTATTAAAACACTAATATTTTTTAATTTTTATTTATAAAATGGAAACACTGACAAAACCATAGGATAAGAGGGGTACAGTTCCCACCACCAGAACTCTGTATCCCATCCCCTCCCCTGATAGCTTTCCTATTCTTTATCCCTCTGGGACTATGGACCCAGGGTCATTATGGGGTGCTGAAGGTGGAAGGTCTGGCTTCTGTAATTGCTTCCCCACTGAATATGGACATTGGCAGGTTGATCCATACTCTCAGCCTGTCTCTTTTCCTAGTGGGGAAGAGCTAGGGGAGGAGGGGTGGCAATCCAGAATTGAAATACATGAACTTACAAAAAAAAAAGTAGCAAAACTGTCAGTAAAACTTCATGACAATGGAGAGAGATAAGAGTGGTGGGCACAGGGAGTCGGGCTGTAGCACAGCGGGTTAAGCGCAGGTGGCGCAAAGCACAAGGACCGGCATAAGGATTCCGGTTCCAACCCCGGCTCCCCACCTGCAGGGGAGTCGCTTCACAAGCGGTGAAGCAGGTCTGCAGGTGTCTAGCTTTCTCTCCTCCTCTCTGTCTTCCCCTCCTCTCTCCATTTCTCTCTGTCCTATCCAACGACAACAACAATAATAACTACAACAATAAAACAACTAGGGCAACAAAAGGGAATAAATAAATAAAATAAATATGTAAAAAAAAAAAAAAAAAAAAAGTTACCTTTCAAATAAAAAAAAAAAAGAGTGGTGGGCACAGGGGAGTCGGGCTGTAGCGCAGCGGGTTAAGCGCAGGTGGCGCAAAGCACAAAGACCGGCATAAGGATCCCGGTTCGAGCCCTGGCTCCCCACCTGCAGGGGAGTAGCTTCACAGGCGGTGAAGCAGGTCTGCAGGTGTCTATCTTTCTCTCCTCCTCTCTGTCTTCCCCTCCTCTCTCCATTTCTCTCTATCCTATCCAACAATGACAACAACAATAATAACTACAACAATAAAACAACAAGGGCAACAAAAGGGAATAAATAAATATTTAAAAAAATTTAAAAAATTAAAAAAAAAGAGTGGTGGGGACAGAACTGAAGTGGTAGATATGTTTTGGAACTATACCCATTATCTTATATTCCTGTAGACCATTATTAATTCATTAATAAAAATAAAATTTAAAAAGAAACATTCCATGCCTGCTTTCAATAAAAATTTAAGAGAACCACATGGAATTATTGGTTGATAGACACTTAGAGATAGTTGTTGATCCACTAGTATGTGGATATGGAGGATACAATACAAACAAGGTCTAAAGAATTGACTGGCATTCCTGTAACAACCAATTCTAACCTTGTTTAGTTATTCATCAAAACAAATGATCTCAGCATTAACACCAAAGCAATGAAAATTACTGAGGGAATTTATGCTGAGCCCTTGCTTTTCTAATAATAACTAATATTCATTCATGGATAAATGCATGAGCTATAAGAGAAAATAACCGCAATGCACCAATCTCATTAAGAGCACCAATGCCAGTAATACTTTATTTTTATGTTTGGTTGTTGCTTATTTAAAAACATAGTCACTACTTTAATCAACTGTGTACTAAAAATAATTTCAGGGCTAACTCCATCTAGAGGAGATTAATTAACACTGAGTTGTCTCAAGGGAGAAATTTAATTTTAATAAACATAATAATGTTTGTTCAGACAAGTAAAAAGGACATTAAATAAGACTCTTTCAAGCATGAAACATGCATTACTTTAAGATTATATTGCATGGGGAGACTTCCAGAGGTGGGGCTGTGGAGCAGCAGCAGCTGTGTTTCTGTCCTCTCCTCTCCCAGGTCAACTAGGAGTGGCAAGGGAGACCACCTGGGACTACAATGGGATGGGACTGGAATGACTTCAGGAACCCACCAGGTCACCAGTGAGTGCAAACACGTGTGGCTTGTGGACAGAGAGGAGCCTAGGGAGAGATTGGGTGACTAGTAACAGTCTCGCAGTTTGCCAGTTGAGACACCACCTTCGGACTGTGTCACCAGAAAGGGGACAGCTGAAGGGAGGATAGGACTCCCCTGAGACTCACCAAGTACAACTCTGAGTCTCCATTGCTGCTGCCCTCAGAAGCTGGAGCAGCAGGGGGGAGGCCCTGTGCTGACACTAGGGGCAGAGAACTAAGGAGGAAACTCAGGAGAAGATCTATACCTCAGTGGCCTAGCAGTGGGGCTGTGAGAGTCTCTTTGCATAACCACTGGATTTTCTCTGCCCAACCTGCTTTAACTCTTGGTCAGGAGTCAGTGATTAAGCTAGGAAGACTACTTATAGTTTAAAAGCCCTCAGGGTCCCATAGCCTGCAGGGAAAAAAAGAACAAAAGAGGCTTTTAAGCTACTGAGCTCCAACTCAGGGATTAAAATACTATTGAAACAACTGTCAATGTCCACAACTGTGACCCTTTAATTACCTTACTTAGACACAAGTCAATCCAGGCAAGAGTGATCAGTAATTTGAAAAGTACTGAGAGAGGGACCTCATAACATACTATATAGAATGGTTAAGCCAACCAGAAGAAATATTGGAGAAATAATCCAGGACAAGAGTCCAGATAAAAGCCCCCAAAAGGTTGAAACACAAAATAGTGAGGTCAACGTCCAAATGCTTGTTAAGAAAATAGTCACAGAAGTTAGTAAAGAATTTGAAAGAATTGTAATCAGAAATGCAGAAATAACAAATGAGACTCTGGAAGAAAACACTGATTATTTCAGGGTTATTAGAGAGCTGAAAGCTGAAATAGCTGAGCTAAGAACAAAACTAGCTGAACAAGCTAAAACATTATCAGTATCAGGGTCACAAAAGAGATGAACTCCAAAAAACAGCAGAGGGAAGAGAGAATAGAATAAATGAGGCTGAAGATAGAATTAGCAAGATCAGGATGAATTAGACACAACTAAAAAAGAAGTAAGAGATCTCTAAAAGAGATTAAGAGATACTGAAAACAACAATAGAGACCTATGGGATGACTTCAAAAGAAATAATATATGCATTATTGGCTTGCCAGAAGAAGAAAGAGAGGGAAGGGAAGAAAGCATTCTTCAGGAAATAATAGATGAGAACTTCTATAGTCTAGACAACATAAAAGACATAAAGGTTCAAGAAGCCCAGAGGGTCCCAAACAGAATTAACCCAGACTTAAAGACACCAAGACACATCATATTTAAAATGGAAAGGAATAAGGATAAAGAAAGGATCCTGAAAGCTGCAGGAGAAAAACAAAGCATCTACAGAGGAAAAATCATAAGATTAGCAGCAGATTTCTCTACACACGCATTACAGGCCAGAAGAGAATGGTAAGATATCTACGAGTGCTCTATAAGAAAGGTTTTCAACCAAGACTACTATATCCTCGTAGACTGTCATTCAGACTAGATAGAGGCATAAAAAACTTCTCAAACAAGCAACAGTTGAAAGAATCAACTATCACCAAGCCTGCCTTGATAGAAGTTCTGAGAGGTCTCCTATAAACAGTTAGACAACCACAAATATGCCATAGACCAGAACACTCTAAAAATCTACAAGAATGGCATTAAAATATCTTCAAACTTTGATATCAATAAATGTCAATGTCCTGAATTCACCTATTAAAAGGCACAGAGTAGGAAGATGGATTAGAAAACACAACACAACAATATGCTGTCTACAGAAAACCCACCTAACTCAATAATACAAACAATGACTCAAAGTGAAAGGATAGAAAACTATCATACAAGCCAATGGCCCACAAAAAAGAGGAGGAACAGCTATTCTCATATCTGGCACGACAGATTTTAAAATAAATAAAATTTTAAAAGATAGGGATGGACACTACTTAATGCTCAGAGGATCAGTCGATCAAAAGGACTTAACAATTATTAACATCTATACACCCAATGATAAGCCATCTAACATCATCCTACATCAAACATCTACTGAAAGAGCTACTGCAATATAGTAACAGCAACACAGTCATAGTAGGGGACTTCAACACCCCACTCTCTCAACTTGACAGATCATCCAGACAGAAAATCAATAAAGACATGAGGGAGATAAATGAGGAGATAGATAAACTAGAACTATTGGACATTTTCAGAATCACTGATTCCAAGAAACTGGAATACACATTTTACTCAAGTCCACATGGGTCATTCTCAAGGATAGACCATATGTTAGGCCACCAAGACAGCATCAGCAAATTCAAGAGCATTGAAATCACCCCAAGCATCTTCTCAGACCATAATGGAATTAAACTAACACTTAACAATCAACAAAAATTAGTAACAGTCCCAAAATGTGGAAGCACAACAGTACACTACTTAACAACTACTGGGTCAAAGAGGAAATAAAGGAAGAAATGAAAATGTTTGGAGAGTTCAATAAAAATGAAGACACATGCTATCAAAATATTTGGGACACAGCTAAGGTAGTACTGAGAGGGAAGTTCATAGCCATAAAAGCACACATTAGGAAACAAGAAAAAGCACAAATAGCCTGATTGCACATCTTAAAGACCTAGAAGTAAAAGAACAAAGGAACCCTAAAACAACCAGAAGGACAGAAGTCACTAAAGTTAGGACAGAAATAAATAACACTGAAAATAAGAAAACCATATAAAAGATCAACGAAAGTAAATGTCGGTTCTTTGAAAGAGTGAACAAAATCAACAAACCTTTAGCCAGACTCACAAAACAAAAAAGAGAGAAGACCCAAATAAATAAGATCATGAATGAAAGAGGAGATATTACAACCGACACCACAGAAATTCAGCATATCATGAAAGACTTCTATGAACAACTCTATGCCACCAAGCTAGAGAACCTGGGAGAAATGGACAATTCCCTAGATACATAAAAAACTTCCTAAATTAAGTAAAGAGGGACTAGATAACATGAATAGGCCCATCACACCTAATGAAATTGAAATAGTTATTAAAAATCTTCCCAAACATAAAAGTCCTGGACCAGATGGTTTTACAAATGAATTCTACAAAACCTTCAAAGAAGAACTAGTACCTCTACATTTAAAAGTCTTCCAGAAGATTGAAGACACTGAAATACTCCCTGCCAGCTTCTATGAAGCCAACATCACTTTGTTACCAAAAGCAGACAGGGACACAATAAAAAAAAAAAAACTATAGACCAATATGTCTGATGAACATAGATGCTAAAACACTGAACAAAATTCTAGCCAACCAGATACAGCAGTATATTAAAAAGATTGTTCATCATGACCAAGTGGAGTTTATCCCAGGCATGCAAGGTTGGTTTAATATATGTAAATCAGTCAACGTGATCTACCACATCAACAAAAGCAAGACCAAAAACCACATGGTCATATCAACAGATGCAGAGAAAGCCTTTGACAAAATCCAACATCCCTTTATGATCAAAACACCACAAAAATGGGAATAGATGGAAAATTCCTGAAGAGAGTGGTGTCTATATATAGCAAATCTACAGCCAACATCATACTCAATGGTGAAAAACTGGAAGCATTTCCCCTCACATCAGGTACTAGACAGGGCTGCCCACTATCACCATTACTATTCAACATAGTGTTGGAATTTCTTGCCATAACAATCAGGCAGGAACAAGGATTTAAAGGCATACAGATGAGAAGAGAAGAAGTCAAACTCTCCCTATTTGCAGATGACATGATAGTATACATAGAAAAACCTAAGGAATCCAGCAAGAAGCTTTTGGAAATCATCAGGCAATACAGTAAGGTGTCAGGCTATAAAATTAACATTCAAAAGTTAGTGACATTCCTCTATGCAAACACTAAGTTAGAAGAAGATGAAATCCAAAAAATCAATTCCTTTTACTATAGCAACAAAAACAATAAAATATCTAGGAATAAACTTAGCCAAAGAAGTTAAAGACTTGTATACTGAAAATTATGAGTCACTACTCAAGGAAATTTCAATTTCAATTTCAAGACACAAAGAAGTGGAAGGATATTCGATGTTCATGGGTTGGAAGAATTAACATAATCAAAATGAATATACTACCCAGAGCCATCTACAAATTTAATGCTATCCCCATCAAGATCCCAACCACATTTTTTAGAATAGAACAAATGCTACAAATGTTTATCTGGAACCAGAAAAGACATAGAATTGCCAAAACTATCTTGAGAAGAAAGAACATCACTGGAGGCATCACACTCCCAGATATTAAATTGTATTATAGGGTAGGGCAATTGTCATCAAAATTGCTTGGTACTGGAACATGAATAGACACACTGACCTGTGGAATAGAATTGAGAGCCCAGAAGTAAGCCCCCATACCTACGGACATCTAATCTTTGACAAAGGTGCCCAGACTACTAAATGGGGAAAGCAGAGTAGTGGTGTTGGAAAAAATGGGTTGAAACATGCAGAAGAATGAAACTGAACCACTGTATTTCACCAAATACAAAAGTAAATTCCAAGTGGATCAAGGACTGGGATATTAGACCAGAAACTATCAGATACTTAGAGCGAAATATTGGCAGAACTCTTTTCCACATAAATTTTAAAGACATCTTCAATGAAATGAATCTAGTTACAAAGAAGACTAGGACAAGCATAAACCTATGGGACTACATCAAATTAAAAAACGTTTGCACAGCAAAACAAACCACTACCCAAACCAAAAAAACCCTCACAGAATGGGAGATCTTTACATGCCATACATCAGACAAGAGGCTAATAACCAAAGTATATAAAGAAATTCCAATCTCAACAATAAGAAAACAAATGACCACATCCAAAAATGGGGAGAGGACATGGACAGAATATTCAGCACAAAGAGATCCAAGGAGCCGAGAAACACATGAAAAAATGTTTCAAGTCCTTGACTGTCAGAGAAATGCAAATAAAGACAACAATGAGATACCACTTCACTCCTGTGAGTATGTCATACATCAGAAAAGGTAGCAGCAACAAATGCTGGAGAGGTTGTGGGGTCAACGGGAACCCTCCTGCACTTTAGTGGGAATGTCAATGGGTCCAACCTCTGTGGAGAGCAGTCTGAAGACCTCTCAGAAGGCTAAAAATGGACCTACCCTATGATCCTGCAATTCCTTTCCTGGGGATATATCCTAAGGAACCCAACACACCCATCCAAAAAGATCTGTGTATACCTATGTTCTTAGCAGTACAGTTTGTAATAACCAAAACCTGGAATCAACCCAGGTGTCCAACAACAGATGAGTGGCTGAGCAAGTTTTGGTATATATATGCACAATGGAATGCTACTTAGCTATTAAAAAATGGTGATTTCACCATTTTCAGCCAATCTTGGATAGACCTTGAAAAAATCATGTTAAGTGAAATAAGTCAGAAACAGAATGATGAATATTGGATGATCTCACTCTCAGGCAGAAGCTGGAAAAGAAGATCAGAAGAGAAAACACAAGTAGAACCTCAACTGGAATTGGCATATTGCAAGAAAGTAAAAGACTCTAGGTGGGGTGGGTGGGTGGGGAGAATACAGGTCCAAAAAGGTGACTGAGGACCTAGTGGGGGTTGTATTGTTATATGGAAAACTGGGAAATGTGATGCATGTACAAACTATTATATTTACTATCAAATGTAAAACATTAATTCCCCAATAAAGGAATTTTTAAAAATATATTATATTGCTAGGAGAAATTGGAATAGAACACAAACTCAAGGAGAAAAAGGAAATATGTAAATCTTACTCTGTTAAAGGAACTTGTTCACATTTTTCAAATACTGATGGTAGACAGAAAATTACACCGGTATTGAGTTTTCGTGGGATGCAAGATGGGTGATGCAACAATTTTCTTTACTGTATAAGTATTAAAATGCCAATATCTTAAATACATCACAAATGATAGCCCTGAAAAAGATGCAGGCTTACAATAAAGAATTTTATACGTCAGCTTTAATATGTCAGTATTCAAAATACTGTCCAATTTCATGTATGTGACCTTATAGCATAAAGAAATTGATCTGTACTGAAAAAGATCAGAGCAGTGATTGTCTCTAGAAGTAGTGAATGGTAGACAAAAACTTTATAACAGTCATGTTCTATACTGTAATACAGTTTGAGGTTATAAAGGCAGCAGAATTTGTCTAAAATCATCAGTAATATACTTAAAATGTGCACATCTCACTGAAGTAAATTTCACTTCAAAAAACAAAGACAAACCATAAGCAAGTATTTGAGCTCAAGTTAAGGTGGTACATGCTGAATGAGCTTGATATAAAACATACTACTGTCTAAACTTTCCTTGGAAATGTATAAAGTAAGATATAATATCAAATGGGCAGATATAAAATGTTATGATAGAACCTAGGCAGTAAGCTTCCAATGGAGAGAATGAAGATACAGAATTCTGGTGATGGGATTAGTGGAGGATTATACTCCTGTTATCTTATAACTTTATAAATCAATATTAAGGCACTAATAATTTTTAATCAAAAAAAAAAAAAAAACCTTAAGCAGTGCTGGTGAAATAGTTCACTTGCTAGTGAGCTGCTTTGTCACACATGCAAGCAAGGTTTGAGCCTGGCCCCCATTGCACTGAGGTACTGTGGGTTTTCTTTCTCTCCCTCTCTGTCTCCAACTTAAAAAATATATATAGTGTCTTGGTAGTCTATATTTAATGTTCACTATTGAGTTATTTTAAATACATTTGAGGATGTGAGGGCGATCTGGCTGCAACATCTGTTACCCTATTGATTGCCAGGGTTGATTCAGTTGATCTGGCTGGCTAGGCGAGTGTCCCCTTCCTCCCTCACAGCTCCTCCCAAAGCTGCGTGCTCAGCTGAAGAGGACAGCCTTCCCTGAATAGAGATGGACTGATCTTTGGTGGAGGGTATAAGAGTAGCTGCGCTCCCCTGCTAGAACCTCAAAACAAGCTTTCAAATATATCTGACACTATTCAGGGGGGCAGGTGGTGACATACCTGGTTAACTGCACATAGTACTGAGCACAAGGACCTGCTCAGTGATCCGGGTTTGATCCCCTTGCTCCCCACCTGCAGGAGGGGCACTTTACTAGTAGCAAAGCAAGTCTGTAGGTGTCTGTCTTTCTCTCTCCCTCTCTGTCTCCCCTCTCCTCTCAATTTTTCTCTGTCCTATCCAGTAAAATGGCATCCAGGAGCATGCCAACACCAAGCCCCAGTGATAACCCTGGAGGAAAAAAGTAAAAGGAAAGAAAGAGAGAAAGGAAGGCAGGAAGAAAGGAAGTAAGGAAATTATTGATAATAAAGTATTGGGGGACATGTACAAACAAGAACATATTTTTTATAGTTCTTTTAGAGATGTGTGGGCAAAGTTTGTAAACCATTGGTTTCCACAATCACTATTTTCTGGTAGATCCCAAACATACTTTAATCTGTCACTTGAACTAATCCATTAGGTTTTCCCATCAGATTTAAAACTCAACAGGACCAAATATAAATTTATTGTTTTCTTTTGTCATTAGAAATATTATCAACAAAATATAAAGGTATGTATATATGTAATAAAATGTGAGTTACAAAAAAATGAAGACTATTAGTCTTACCCAAGAAGAAATGTGGAGACGTATTGGTTGGCATTGGAGCAGCAGTTCAACAACTTCCTGGCTGACAGGTCTGCAATCCTCTCGGCTTTTCCTTCCTAATAGTCACAAGATGTTCTAAAGCTCCAGGCACCATGTCTTAGTGAAAGAAAGAAAGAAAGAAAGAAAGAAAGAAAGAAAGAAAGAAAGAAAGAAAGAAAGAAAGAGAGAAAGAAAGAAAGAAAGTTAGGAAGGAAGGAAGGGAGGGAGGAAGAGGGAAAAAAGGGGAGAGGGAGGGAGAGAAGAAGGAAGGGAGGGAGGGAGAAAAAGAAAGAAAGAAAGAAAGAAAGAAAGAAAGAAAGAAAGAAAGAAAGAAAGAAAGAGAGAGATAGGAAGGAAGAAAGATAGAAAGAGGTGGAGGGAAGCCAGCAATAATTAAATCTTTTATCAAGGCAACTTAGATGTTCTAAAGCCTCCCAGAAGACTTCTGTATAAATCCCATGAATCAGAGGAAACTAGGAAGCAAATGTTCACTTTCATGTCTTCTAGACTGGATCCAGGAATGAGTGAGGGGTAAGCACATCTACAATATATAAAACATCCTTCCTAAATCTATCCCACCTACAATATACCCTAATTAACTTAGTGATTCTATGATCTGCCTAGTGACCCAAGAAAGGATTCCAGGAATTATTCTTTCTATTCAATCCCTTCTATTCTTCATTTTCAATTAGTTTTGAACTTTCAAGTTTTTGAATATCTCTGAAGTCTGAGCTTTCTGCCTGTACTTACGGTCATGATTTTACATCAGGTTCTCATTTCTTGCCTAGTCTGCTGTCATAGGCCTTCTTTTTTCCTAGAGCCAGGATTTCATGCATATGTGACTTCTTGGATCATTTTCTCTCTTTTGTTTTTCTTCTTCTTCTTTTTAATTTCTTTATTGGGGGATTAGTGGTTTATAATTGACAGTAAAATGCAATAGTTTGTACGTGCATAACATTTCCCAGTTTTCCACATAACAATACAGCCCCCACTAGGTCCTCTTCTTCCAATCATGTTCCAGGACCTGAATTTTCCCCCTACCCACCCACCAGTCTTTTACTTTGGTGGAATATACCAAATCCAGTCCAAGTTCTGCTTAGTGTTTTCTCTTCTGATCTTGTTTTTCAACTTCTGCCTATGAGTGAGATCATCTGATATTCACCCTTCTCTTTCTGACTTATCTCACTTAACATGATTCCTTCAAGCTCCATCAAAGATGGGGTGAAAAAGGTGAAATCGCCATTTTTAATAATTGAGTAGCATTCCATTGTATATATATATACCACAACTTGCTCAGCCACTCATCTGGTTTTGCACACCTGAGTTGCTTCCAAGCTTTGGCTATTACAAATTGTGCTGCTATGAACATAGGTATGCACAGATATTTTTGGATAGTTATGTTTGATTCCTTAGGTTATATCCCCAGGAGAGGAATTGCCGGATCATAGGGTAGGTCCACTTTTAGCCTTCTGAGAGTTTTCCACACTGTTCTCCACAGGGGTTGGAGCAATTTACATTTCCTCTAGCAGCTCAGGAGGATTCCTTTATCCCCATAACCTCTCCAGCATCTATTGCTGCTATCTTTTCTGATGTATGACATCCTCACAAGAGTGAAGTGCTATCTCATTGCTGTCTTTATTTGCACTTCTCTCACAATCAATGACTTGGAGCATTTTTTCATATGTGTTGGCCTTTTGGATCTCTTCTATGGTGAATATTGGGTCCACATCCTGTCCCCATTTTTAGATGGGGGTTATTTTGATGTTGTTGTTGCTGCTGAATTTTATGAACTCTTTATATATTTTGGGTTTTAGCTTCTTGTCTGATGTATGGTATGTAAAGATCTCCCATTCTGTAAAGAGGTCTCTTTGTTGGGGTGGTGGTTTCTTTTGCTGTACAGAAGCTTTTTAATTTGATGTAGTCCCATTGTTTATTTTTTGTTTATTCTTCGTTGTAATTGGATTCATATATCATTGAAGATGCCATCACAATTTATACAGAAAAGAGTTCTGCCAATATTTCCCTCTAAGTATCTCATAGTTTCAGGTCTAATATTCAAGTCCTTGATCCATTTGGAATTTACTTTTGTGTTTGGAGAAATATAGTGGTTCAGTATCATTCTTCTGCATGTTTGAACCCAATTTTCCCAATACCATTAGTTGAAGACACTCTGCTTTCTCCATTTAGTAGTCTGGGCACCTTTGTCAAAGATTAGATGTCCACAGGTATGGGGGCTTACTTCTGGGATTTCAATTCTATTCCACTGGTCAGTGTGTCTATTCATGTTCCAGTACCAAGCAGTTTTGATGACAATGGCCCTATAATACAATTTGAAATCTGGGAGTGTGATGCCTCCAGTTATATTTTTTCTTCTCAAGATAGTTTTGGCAATTCTAGGTCTTTTCTGGTTCCAGATAAACATTTATATCTTTGGTTCTATTCACCTAAAAAAAAAAAAGATTAGTGGAATCTTGATGGGGATAGTATTAAATTTGTATATGGCTCTGAGTAGTATATTCATTTTGGTGATGTTAATTCTTCCAATACATGAACTTGGGATATCTTTCCACTTCTTTGTGTCTTTTTCTATTTCCTTGAGTAGTGACTCATAATTTTCAGTATATAAGTTTTACACTTCTTTGCTAGGTTTATTCCCAGACATTTTATTGTTTTTGTTGCTATAGTAAAAGGAGGATTGATTTCTGGATTTCTTCTCACAAAACAAAAAAAGAGAAGACTCAAATAAATACGATTGTAAATGAAAGAGGAGATATCACAACAGACATCACAGAAATCCAACTTATCATGTGAAGCTTTTAGGAACAACTATATGCCACCAAGAGGAACTAGAAAATATTAACAGGCCAATCACAGCCAATGAAATTGAAATAGTTATCAGAACCCTTCCCAAGAATAAAAGCCCTGAATAGGATGGTTTTAAATTCTACAAAGCCTTCAAGGAAGAGTTGATATCTCTTATACAGCAAATCCTAACAAAGATTTTTTTCAAAGTTAACCCAATTGCCAAATAATGTGATTATAACAATAACTATTTCTTGCCTTCTTAAACCCTAAGACAGCAGGAACCTCCCTTCTTCTATAGAGCCCATATTTCCCCCAATCCTGGAACCTCTGGGGTGGGGATCACTTTCCTGCATGCTTTTCTCAATTCATACCAAATGATATTGTATCTACTGATCCCAGCCTATTCAAAAGAACAAGTACCACCTCAGCATGCTTCACTTCAGACTGTGTCCAGAGACGTCAAGCATGAAATATCAACCCTTCAGCATCAGTACTCAGGTGAGACCTTTCCTTTGATAGAATTCTCTAATTCCATTTCAGGTGGTTCACTTCCTAACAAAGTCTCAAAACCAAGATATAGACCAGGTACCATGAGATAGTGCATATGTTCACATGTATCCATAAATCAGGGCAAAATATATATCTGAAAGCAAAAGTGCACAATAGCCTGCAGTGAGTTAATATATACAGAAAGCAAATAGAGAGACTTAAAAATACACCATAAAGTTCCTAATGAAATACTGTCTACTTAGACTTAGATACCCTCCTCACCTAGTTCCTATTACACTTTCCTCAGTCACTACAAAGCTAACCTTATCAAAGTAATGACTTTAACGATGACTCTTTAGCTGTTATCAGGCCACCCCCATCATCTGGGGCCCTAGTCAGGGAGACCTAAGATTCCCAAACAGACATGATGGGCCTAGACCTTGAATAAACCCCTCTCTCAATTGTTACTTGTCATCTCTATCAGGAACAACACAATGGACTCCTTTGTGGGCACCCATAGGACCTTGCCCTCAATGTAGATCAATAATGGTAGAGAATGTTCCATCCTCCAAAGGGAGGCTGGACAACATACTCTATGTTCCACCTGAAGAAGATGGGTCCTGAAATTGGGGCAGCTTGGAATGTTCCTACTTATGACCACAGAATGTGAACTCAGATCTACAGGAATTTAGAGGTCACATAGACTCCTAAGCTGAATATGGGCCCCAGATCAGATCAAATCAATGGGTTTTACAGTCAACAAATATTTATACACCTTTCCCATATTAGGGAGCTACTCTCTTCCATGATCCAGTTTTCTGGTCCTTTTTCCAGCCATGACATCATCTTCCCAGACAATAACTTGGATCCACCTGCATATCAGATTTCAGGCTCAGGAAAAAAAAAAAAAACTAGTATAATCATGGGCCCTTTGGAATATAACTAAAATAGGCCTACTGACTTTCTACAAAATGTGGACCCCCAACTCTTCATCTGAACTATTCCAGCCTTAAGGTTCGTGATTATTCAACAACTTGTTTGGCTTTATATGTTAACTCTCTTTTTAGCCACCAGGTTCCAGATGCTAACATGATGCCAACCAGACGCAGATGACCCCACCAATATGTCCTGGAGCTCTGCTTCCCCAGAGCCCTGGAAAAGAGAGACACAAGCTAAGAGTATGGATCGACCTGTCAACATCCACATTCAGTGAGAAAGTAATTACAGAAGTCAGACCTTCCACTTTCTACACCCCATAATGACCCTGGGGCCATACTCCCAGAGGGATAAAGAATAGGAAAGCTGGGAGGCAGAGCCAAGATGACTACTGGAATGTAGCAGCACCCCTGGGCTCTGACATCAACTGCTAGAAAGCCTTGAAATCCTGGCCTTCAGCGGGACAAGCAAGGAGGCATCCTAAAGGTAGACTAGGGAGGTGATTATAATTCAATTTGGGTTAAAAATTAGAGCAAAAAGAAAGGAAATTTCTTGGTTATTTCTCTCAGCCCCCCTCTCCCCATAACCAGACCCCAGGGGTAGGAAGCTGCTGCTAGCAGGCTCCCCGTGGAGCTCCTTTCTTTACAAAGATTCCTGGCCCACCAGGGTGCCATTAAACCCTGCTTCCAAATTTCTAGGCTATTTCTGTTGTTCCTCTGAGTAAGGGACTTAGACCCATTCACCTGACAATTAACTAATCAAGCAAGCCTCACCCAGCCTGGGAAATACTGCTTGAAAGGTTTTTTTTTTTTTTTTTTCTTTTTTTCACATTTGTTTTGTATTGTGTTTTCTTTCTCAATCAGTTGTCTAGACTAAATGTTTATAGGCTAACAGGGAGCTATCCAAGCTGTAGACCCACTGCTTGGGCTTTTTACTCTGTTCTGTTTTACAAATACTATTATATATACACACATATCCCTTCCCCCCCTCAGGTGAACAAAATTAACCGTTAGTATACTTTCCATTGCTAGATGACAAGAATTATCACCCACTGTGAGAGAAACTTGTCTCACTTTTCATTCCTCCTCTATACACTATCTCCCTTCTCCCACCTCCAAGCCAGTTAAATATATATACACAACTCTCCTTTCACTGCTTTTTTTCCTTCTTTTTTCCTTTCTCTATTTTTTCCCCTGTCTTCCTTTCTCCCTTCCTCCTCCCTCTGTCTTCTGAATTCACTGATACTTATTTGTGAACTATTTCAGGGAAGAAGTCTGACTCAGAGCAGACTCTCTTTGTGTGTGTCTCTGCTTTTCTGCCCCTTCCCCTCTTGCTACCCCTAGAATCTATAGTAGACAGTAGATTTGCATAATTGTCTATTCCTGCTATCCCTTTTTTCCTTTCTCTTTCTTTTTCATTCAGATTTGGTTGCTATTTTTCTTGAACTGGAGACATTGTGGGATTAACTGGTATTAGTTAAACTGCTTCAGTCATTGCTTTAGTTACTATTGTAATTTCTGAGGGAGATTCCATTTGTCATAAAGGTATTTAGTATAGTGTAGCTTGTATATAAAACAAAGCAACTGAGGAACAACAGAACATAAAAATTAAAACACATTAAAAATGGGTAGATCGAGGGGTTCCCAGAAGATGGCAGACTGAGAAGCTGCTAGCAGCTTGAGGTCTGACCACATCTCCTGGAAACGGTAGGATTTTCTGCCTTTAGTAGGCCAGTCAATGAGGGGTCCTAGAGTTGACACCAAGGAGGTGACTATAACTTAATTTGGGTTAAGAATTAGAGTAGGAAAAAAGGGGAAAAATTTTTTTTTCCTTTTAATTTTTAAACATACCTCCTCCTCCTTGCCCCCCCCCATAACCAGTCCCTGGGGAGCAGCTTCTAGCAGGCTCCCCTGCTAGGAGCTTCTTTCTTTACCAAATTCCTGTCCCACCAGGGAGTATCATTCATTCTAAATCTATACCCTTCTGAAACCTCTGGCCTTTTTTCTTTCTAAGTAGCCAACCACCACCACCTCACCCCACATAGCTAATTAAATAATTAAAAATAAATAAATAAATAAACCTTTCCTTTCACTGCTTTTATGACTGTTCTTTTTCTTATCTTTTTCTTTTCTCTCTCTCTCTCTTTTTTTTTCTTTTTCTCATTCTTGTCATCCTTTCTTCCTTAATCCTACAGCTTCCAAAGCCACAACTCCCAGCCCCCACACCACCAAACAGTGTGCTTTTTTGAATTCACTGATACACATTTGGGAATTATTTTGGGAAAGAATTCTGACTCAGTGTGGACTCTCACTGCAAGTGTCTCTGCTCGAATTCCCTTCCTCCTTTAGCCACCCCTAGAATATACAGTGGATAGTAGATTTGCATAACTGTCTATTTCAGCTATCCTTGTCTAGTCCTGAGGGTTTTTTGTTTTCTCATTCTTAACAATCAGCTGCCTCTGATCACAAGGTTTGAGGTAATCTGGGACAGGGATTTTATTTTTTTTTACCCTGCTCTATTTTACTATTAATATTATATAAAGGCATATATCTTCATCCCCTTTAGGTTGATCAGAATTAATTCTTAGCATATATTTCAGTGCTAGGGTAGTGGGCATCTTATCTATTGTGGGAGGAACTTGTCACCTTAATCCTACCTCCTCTACAGACTCTCCCCCTTCCCCTCATAGCTAATCAAAAAAATTAAATTAAATTAAATTAAATTAAATTTAAAATAAGTAATAAAAAAGGTTTCCTTTGACTGCTCTTTAATTCCAACTCTTTTTCTTATCTTTTCCCTTTTCTCTCTCTTGTCTCTTCTTTCTTTTTATTTTTTTTTTATCTTGTCATACACTCCTTCCTTCCTTCCTTCTTCTTTGCCTTTCTGAATTTGTGAATTATTTTGGGGAAGAAATCTGACTCAGGGTGGACTCTCTATGTGTGTATCTCTACTCTAGTTCCCTTTCCCCTCTTGTTACCCCTAGAATATGCATTGGATAGTAGATTTGCATAACTGTCTATTCGTGCTATCTCTTCTTTCTTTTCTCTTTCTTATTTACTGGGATTTGGTTACTATTTTTTTACGGACTGGAGAAATTGTTTGGCTAACTGGTAACGATTAAACTGCTTCAATACTTGCTTCAGTTGATACTGTAATTCCTGAGGTTGGTGAGTGCAATTGTCATAAAGGAATTTAGTACAGTGTTGCTTGTACTCAAGACACAACAACTGAGGAACAACAGAGCATAAAAAAAGAAACACATAAATCAAAAAAATGGGTAGATCAAAAACAAACAAAACTGCTACTCCAATGAATGAAGACAAAAGCTCAGAAGAAACTACAAATCAGTCAGAAGTAACCATAGATAAGAAAAGTATGCAAGCAATAATAAACTTATTAATCACAGAAATGAAAACAACATTGGAGGAAAGGAATGGCAGTATTAGGGAAACAACAGTTGAGACCCCAAGGAAAATACTAATTATCTTGAGGCAATTAGAGAACTGAAAGCTGAAATAGCTGTAATAAAGAAAGAAGCTGAGGCAAGGGAAAGCAGAGTAACAGAAGCAGAAAACAGAATTAGTCAGACAGAGGATGAGTTAGAGAAAACTAAGAAGGAGGTGAAGAGCTTAAAAAGAGATTGAGAGACACTAAAAACAACAACAGAGACATATGGGATGATCTCAAAAGAGGTAACATTCGTATAATTGGCCTGCCAGAGGAAGAAAGAGAGGAAGGGGAAGCAAACATTCTAGAGGAAATAATAGAAGAAAATTTCCCAGACCTGAATAACAGAAAGGACATCAAGATTCAAGAGGCCCAGAAAGTTAAACCTACTGAATGAATTTCAAAAATACATCAATAGTAATACAATAATAGTGGGAGACTTTAACATCCCACTCTCACACTTAGACAGATCAGCAAAGCAGAGAACCAATAACAATACAAGAGAATTGAATGAAGAGATTGACAGACTAGACCTCTTGGACATTTTCAGAGTCCTTCACCCCAAAAAACTGGAATACACCTTCATTTCAAATCCACATAACACATACTCAAGGATAGACCACATGTTAGGCCACAAAGACAGCATCAATAAATTCAAGAGCATTGAAATCATCCCAAATATCTTCTCAGACCACAGTGGAATAAAACTAACATTTAACAACAAACAGAATATTATTAAAAGTCACAGAATATGGACACTAAACAACATACTGCTTAAGAACCACTGGGTCAGAGAGTCACTCAAGCAGGAAATTCAAATGTTCCTGGAAAAAAATGAAAATGAAGACACAACCTATCAAAATATTTGGGACACAGCTAAAGCAGTACTGAGAGGGAAACTTAGAGCCATACAATCACATATTAAACACCAAGAAGAAGCTCAAATGAACGACCTTACTGCACACCTCAAAGACTTAGAGGAAGAGAACAAAGGAACCCTAAAGCAACCAGAAGGACAGAAATCACTAAAGTTAGAGCAGAAATAAACGACATCAAAAATAAAAGCACTATACAAAAGATCAATGAAGCCAAATGTTGTTTCTTTAAAATAAAACAAAATAGACAAACCCCTAGCCAGACTCACCAAACAAAAAAGAGAGAAGACTCAAATTAATAGAATTGTAAACGATGGAGGAGATTTCACAACTGACACCACAGAAATCCAGAGAATCCTGTGAAACTTCTATAAAGAACTATACGCAACAAAGCTAGAGAATCTGGAAGAAATGGAACAATTCCTAGAAGCATACGCCCTTCAAAAACTGAACCAAGAAGAACTACAAAATCTAAATGCACCAATCACAGACAAAGAAATTGAAACCGTTGTTAAGAATCTCCCCAACAACAAAAGTCCTGGACCAGATGGCTTCACAAACGAATTTTACAAAACTTTCAGGAAACAGTTAGTACCCATACTTCTTAAGCTTTCCCATAAGATTGAAGAAACAGGAATACTCCCTTTAACCCTATATGAAGCCAAAATCATCCTGATACCAAAAGCTGATAGGGACACAACAAAAAAGGAAAACTACAGACCAATATCTCTGATGAACATAGATGCCAAAATATTAAACAAGATCTTGGCCAACCGGATACAGCAACATATCAAAAAGATTGTTCATCACGACCAAGTGGGATTCATCCCAGGAATGCAAGGCTGGTTCAACATCCATAAGTCAATCAATGTCATTCACCACATCAATAAAAACAAAGCCAAAAACCTTATGATTATCTCAATAGATTCAGAGAAAGCTTTTGACAAAATTCAACACCCATTCATGCTCAAAACTCTACAAAAAAAAATGGGAATAGATGGGAAATTCCTCAAGATAGTGGAGTCTATATATAGCAAACCTACAGCCAACATCATACTCAATGGACAGAAGCTGAAAGCATTCCCCCTCAGATCAGGGAATGGACAGGGCTGTCCACTGTCACTGTTACTCTTCAACATAGTATTGGAAGTTCTTGCCGTAGCAATCAGGCAAGAGAAAGAAATCAAAGGAATACAGATTGGAAGGGAAGAAGTCAAGCTCTCACTATTTACAGATGATATGATAGTATACATAGAAAAACCTAAAGAGTCCAGCAGAAAACTACTGGAAGTTTTTAGGCAATATAGTAAGGTATCAGGCTACAAAATCAATGTACAAAAATCAGTGGCATTTCTTTATGCAAACACTAAATCTGAAGTAGAAGACATCCAGAAATCACTCCCCTTTACTGTTTGAGCGAAATCAATCAAATACCTAGGAATAAAGTGGACCAAAGAAGTGAAAGACTTGTATGCTGAAAACTATGAGTCGCTACTCAAGGAAATAGAAACTGATACCAAGAAATGGAAAGATATCCCATGCTCATGGATTGGAAGAATAAATATCATAAAAATGAGTATTCTCCCCAGAGCCATACACAAATTTAATGCAATACCCATCAAAGCTCCACCAAACTTATTTAAGAGAATAGAACAAACACTACAATGATTTATCTGGAACCTTTAAACACCTAGAATAGCCAAAACCATCTTGAGGAAAAGAAACAGAAATGGAGGTATCACACTCCCAGACCTTAAACTATATTATAAGCCATCATCATCAAAACAGCATGGTACTGCAACAAAAATAGGCACACAGAGCAGTGGAACAGAATTGAAAGCCCATAAATAAATCCCCACACCTATGGACATCTAATCTTTGATAAGGGGGCCCAAATGATTAAATGGAAAAAGGAGGCTCTCTTTAATAAATGTTGCTGGGAAAACTGGGTTGTAACATGCAGAAGAATGAAATTGAACTACTTTATCTCACCAGAAACAAAAATCAACTCCAAATGGATCAAAGACCTAGATGTGAGACCAGAAACAATCAAATACTTAGAAGAAAACATTGGTAAAACACTTTCCACATACACCTCAAGGACATCTTTGATGAATCAAACCCAATTGCAAGGAAGACTGGAAGATTAAAGCAGAAACAAACCAATGGGACTACATCAAATTGAAAAGCTTCTGCACATCCAAAGAAACTATTAAACAAACAAAGAGACCCCTCACAGAATGGGAGAAGATCTTCACATGCCATACATCAGAGAAGAAACTAATCACCAAAATATATAAAGAGCTCAGCAAACTTAGCACCAAAAAAGCAAAAGACCCCATCCAAAAATGGGCAGAGGATATGAACAAAACATTCACCTCAGAGGAGATCCAAAAGGCTAACAAACATATGAAAAACTGCTCTAGGTCACTGATTGTCAGAGAAATGCAAATTAAGACAACACTAAGATACCACCTCACTCCTGTAAGAATGGCATACATCAAAAAGGACAGCAGCAACAAATGCTGGAAAGGTTGTGGGGACAGAGGATCCCTTTTACATTGCTGGTGGGAATGTAAATTGGTACAGCCTCTGTGGAGAGCAGTCTGGAAAACTCTCAGAAGGCTAGACATGGACCTTCCATATGATCCAGTAATTTCTCTCTTTGGGTTATACCCCAAGGACTCCATAACCCCCAACCAAAAAGAGGTGTGTATTCCTATGATCATAGTAGCACAATTCATAATAGCTAAAACCTGGAAGCAAGCCAGGTGCCCAACAACAGATGAGTGGCTGAGAAGCTGTGGTATATATACACAATGGAATACTATGCAGCTATCCAGAACAATGAACCCACCTTCTCTGACCCATCTTGGACAGAGCTAGAAGGAATTATGTTAAGTGAGCTAAGTCAGAAAGAAAAAGATGAATATGGGATGATCCCACTCACCAACAGAAGTTGAGTAAGAAGATCTGAAAGGGACACTAAAATCAGGACCTGACCAAATTGTAAGTAGGGCACCAAAGTAAAAACCCTGTGGTGAGGAGAAGACATGTAGCTTCCTGGGACAGTGGGGGGTGGGAGTGGGTGGGAGGGATGGGTCACAGTCTTTTGGTGGTGGGAATGGTGTTTATGTACTCTCCTAGTAAAATGTAGTCATATAAGTCACTAGTAAATTAATACGAGAGGGAGAAAATTAATTGTATGTCTCGAAGTTTTTCAAAACACAAACTGAATCTTTTTAATATATAGGCTGTGTAATTGATATGCAGACTCTCTCAAAATCCTAGACCAAGTAGATCAGAAGCAATCAATAGCACAGATATATATAAGACACTGGGTACTGTACAGCAAACCCTAACAAAAGGACTTTTCAAAGTTAACCCAATTACCAAATAATGTGATGATAACATTAACTATCAATTGTCTTTTTGAACCCTAAGACAACAGGAACCTCACATCTCCACTATAGAGCCTCTACTTCCCTCAGTCCTCGAACCCTTGGATATGGCCCACTTTCCCGTATGCCTCTCCCAATCAATATCAAATAATATTGCATCTGCCGATCACAACCTAACCAACACAACAATTGCCACCTCAACATGCTTCACCTCAGACTGTGTCCAGAGACTTCACGTGTGGAATGACAACCCCTCAACTTCATTACTCGGGTGAAACCTTTCCTTTCATAGTGTACTCTAATTTCATCTAGGTGGTTCACTTTCTAACAAAGTCCCAAGACCTAGATATACACCAGTTTCTGTGAGAGAGAGCATATGTTCACATGTATCCGTAAACTACTGCAAAATATATGCCAGAAAGCAGAAGTGCACTAGAGTTTGCAGTGAGTACCCCCCTAACATTTCCTCTCCACTATTCCAAGCTTTGGGTCCATGATTGCTCAACAATTTGTTGGCTTCATATGTTAACTCTCTTTTCAGTCACTAGGTTCCAGATATCATAAGTATGCCGGCCAGGCTTCCCTAGACTGAAGACCCCACCAAGGTGTCCTGGAGCTCCGCTTACCCAGAGACCCACCAACTAGGGAAAGAGAGAGGCAGACTGAGAGTATGGACCGACCAGTCAACGCCCATGTTCAGCAGGGAAGCAATTACCGAAACCAGACCTTCTACCTTCTGCAACCCACAATGACCCTGCTCCCAGAAGGATAGAGAATGGGAAAGCTATCAGGGGAGGGGGTGGGAAATGAAGATTGGGTGGTGGGAATTGTGTGGAATTGTACCCCTCCTACCCTATGGTTTTGTTAATTAATCCTTTCTTAAATAAAAATTTAAAAAAAAGACTCTCCCCAACAACAAAAGTCCTGGACCAGATGGATTCACAAACGATTTCTACAAAACTTTCAGGAAACAGTTAGTCCCCATACTTCTTAAGCTTTTCCATAAGATTGAAGAAACAGGAATACTCCCTTCTACCTACTATGAAGCCAACATCACCCTGATACCAAAAGCTGATAGGGACAGAACAAAAAAGGGAAACTAAAGACCAATATCGCTGATAAACATAGATGCCAAAATATTAAACAAGATCTTGGCCAACCAGATATAACAGCACATCAAAAAGATTGTTCATCATGACCAAGTGGGATTCATCCCAGGAATGCAATGCTGATTCAATATCTGTAAGTCAATCAATATCATTCACCACATCAATAAAAGCAAAGCCAAAAACCATATGATTATCTCAATAGATGCAGAGAAAGCCTTTGACAAAATCCAACACCCATTCATGCTCAAAACCCTACAAAAAATGGGAATAGATGGGAAAGTCCTAAAGATAGTGGAATCCATGTATAGCAAACCTACAGCCAACATCATACTCAATGGACAGAAGTTGAAAGCATTTCCCCTCAGATCAGATACTAGACAGGGCTGCCCACTATCACCATTACTCTTCAACATAGTATTGGAAGTTCTTGCCATAGCAATCAGGCAAGAGAAAGAAATGAAAGGAATACAGATTGGAAGGGAAGAAGTCAAGCTCTCACTATTTACAGATGATATGATAGTATACATAGAAAAACCTAAATAATGCAGCAGAAAACTACTGGAAGTTTTTAGGCAATATAGCAAGGTATCAGGCTACAAAATCAGTGTATGAAAATCAGTGGCATTTCTTTATGCAAACACTAAATCTGAAGAAGACATCCAGAAATCACTCCCATTCACTGTTGCAACAAAATCAATAAAATACCTAGGAGTAAAGCTGACCAAAGATGTGAAAAACTTGTATACTGAAAACTGTGAGTCACTCTTCAAGGAAATAGAAACTGATACCAAGAAATGGAAAGACATCCCATGCTCATGGATTGGCAGAATAAATATCATAAAAATGAACATTCTCCCCAGAGCCATATACAAATTTAATGCAATACCCATCAAAGTTCCAGCAAGCTTCTTTAAGAAAATAGAACAAAAACTACATTCATTTATCTGGAACCAGAAAACACCTAGAATTGCCAAAACCATCTTGAGGAAAAGAAACAGAAATGGAGGCATCACACTCCCAGACCTTAAACTATATTATAAAGCCATCATCAAAAAAGCCTGGAACTGGAACAAAAATAGGCACACAGACCAATGAAACAGAATTGAAAGCCCAGAAATAAATCCCCACACCTATGGACATCTAATCTCTGATAAGGGGCCCAAAGGATTAAATGGAAGAAGGAGGCTCTCTTCAATAAATGGTGCTGGGAAAACTGTGTTATAACATGCAAAAGAATGATATTGAACCACTTTATCTCACCAGAAACAAAAATCAACTCCAAATGGATCAAAGACCTGGATGTCAGACCAGAAACTATCAAATATTTAGAGGAAAACATTGGTAAAACAGTTTCCCACCTACACCTCAAGGACATCTTTGATGAAACAAACCCAATTGCAAGGAAGACTAAAGCAGAAACAAACCAATGGGACTACATCAAATTGAAAAGCTTCTGCACAGCCAAAGATACTATCACGCAAACAAAGAAACCCCTCACAGAATGGGAGAAGATCTTCACATGCCAAACATCAGACAAGAGACTAATCACCAAAATATACAGAGAACTCAGCAAGCTTAGCACCAAAAGAGCAAATGACCCCATCCAAAAATGGGCAGTGGATATGAACAAGACATTCACTTCAGAGGAGATCAAAAAGGCTAACAAACATATGAAAAACTATTCCAGATCGCTGATTGTCAGAGAGATGCAAATAAAGACAACATTATGATACCACCTCAGTCCTGTAAGAATGGCATACATCAAAAAGAACAGCAGCAACAAATGTTGGAGAGGCTGTGGAGACAGAGGAACCCTTCTACACTGCTGGTAGAAATGTAAATTTGTCCAGCCTCTCTGGACAGCAGTCTGGAGAACTCTCACAAGGCTAGACATGGACCTCCCATATGACCCAGTAATTCCTCTCCTGGGTCATGGACCCAGGTCATGGACCTCCCATATGACCCAGTAATTCCTCTCCTCTCCTGGTAACCCCAAGGATACCATAATGCCCAACCAAAAATATGTGTATACATCTATGTTCATAGCAGCACAATTCATAATAGCTAAAACCTGGAAGCAACCCAGGTGCCCAACAACAGATGAGTGGCTGAGAAAGCTGTGGTACATATACACAATGGAATACTATGCAGCTATTAAGAACAATGAGCCCACCTTCTCTGACCTATCTTGGACAGAGCTAGAAAGAATTATGTTAAGTGAGCTAAGTCAGAAAGATAAAGATGAGTATGGGATGTCCCCACTCATCAACAGAAGTTGAGAAAGAAGAACAGAAAGGGAAACTAAAAGCAGGATCTGATTAAATCGAGAGCAGGGCACCAATGTAAAAACACTGTGGTGAAGGGGAGGGTGGCCACTGGGCTTCCCAGCATGGCGGAGGGTAGGGGGGCGGGGGTTGGTGGTGGGGATTGGACACAGTCTTTTGGTGGTGGGAGTGGTGTTTATGTACTATCCTATTAAAGTGTAAACATTATATAAACCACTAATTAATATGAGAGGCAATAAACTGATGATATGTCTAGAACTTCTTAAAACACAGACTGTCTTTTTAATACATAGGCTGTCTTTGATATGTTCTCTCCCAAAAGCCTAGACCAGGGAGAACAGAACCAACTGATAGCACAGCTATATTCAAGGTGTTGGGTACTGTACCCCAAACCCTATCAAAGGGACTTTCCAAAGTTAACCCTATCACCAAATAATGTGATAACAATAACTATCTATTGTGTTCTTGAACCCTAATACAGCAGTAACCTCACATTTCCACTATAGAGCCTATATTTCCGCCAGTCCTGGAACCTTAGGGTGGGGCCCACTTTTCTGCATGCTGCCCTCAATTCAAATCAAATAATATTGTATCGGCGGATCACAACCTAATCAACACAGCGAGTGCCACCCCAGCATGCTTCACTTCAGACTGTGACCAGAGACTTCAGGTGTGGAATGACAACCCTTCAGCTTCGTTACTCGGGTGAGACCTTTCCTTCCATAATATTCTCTAATTCCATTCCAAGTGTTCCACTCCCCAATAAAGTCCCCAAACCTAGTTATAGTCCAGGTCCCCTGAGATAAAGCACAGGTTCACCCGTGCCCATCACTAGGGGAAAAATATATACCTGATAGCAGAAGTACACAAGAACATGCAGGGAATACCCCCAACACTTCATCTGCACTATTACAGACTTTAGGTCCATGATTGTTCAACAATTTGTTTGGCTTTTGTATGTTAACTGTCTTTTCAGTCACCAGGTTCTGGATGCCAGCGAGATGCTGACCAGACTTCCCTGGACAGATGACCCCATCAATGTGTACTGGACCTCCACTTCCTCAGAGCCCCACCCTACTAGGGAAAGAGAGAGGCAGACTGGGAGTATGGATCGACCAGTCAAAGCCAATGTTCAGCGGGGAAGCAATTATAGAAGCCAGACCTTCCACCCTCTGCAACCCACAATGACCCTGGATCCATACTTCCAGAGAGATAGAGAATGGGAAGGCTATCAGGGTAGGGGGTGGGATGTGAAGTTCAGGTTATGGGAATTGTGCAGAATTGTACCCCTCTTATTCTATGGTTTTGTTAATGTCTCCTTTCTTAAATAAAAAAAAATAGGAAAGCTGTCAGGGGAGGGAATGGGATATGGAGTTCTGGTGGTGGGAATTGTGTGGAGTTGTACCCCTCTTATCCTATGGTATTTGTCAGTGTTTCCTTTTTTTTATAATATTTATTCCCTGTTGTTGCCCTGGTTGTTTTATTGTAGTTATTACTGTTGTTGTTATTGATGTTGTCGTTATTGGGTAGGACAGAGAGAAATGGAGAGAGGAGGGGAAGACAGAGAGGTGGAGAGAAAGATAAACACCTGCAGACCTGCTTCACCGCCTGTGAAGAGATTCCCCTGCATGTAGGGAGCCCTGGGCTCGAACCGGGATCTTAGGCTGGTCCTTTCGCTTTGCGCCACCTGCACTTAACCCACTGCACGACCACTGACTTCCCAGTGTTTCCTTTTTATAAATAAAATTAAAAAAAAAAAAAACTCTTCCAAAAGACTGAAGATACTGGAACACTCCCTTCCAGCTTCTATGAAGCCAACATCACCCTGATATCAAAAGCAGACAGGTATACAACAAAAAAAGAAAACTACAGACCAGTTTCTCTGATGAACATAGATGCAAAATGTTGACCAATATCTAGCCAATCAGGTACAGCAATATATTAAAAACATTGTTCATCATGACCAAGTGGGTTTTATCCCAGGGATGCAAGGTTAGTTTAATATACATAAATCAATCAACATGATCCTGCATTCCTCCATGCAAACACTAAGTTAGAAGAAGAAGAAATCCAGAGATCACTTTTTCATTCAGATAAAGAGACAGAGAAGAGACTCCATAGCACTGAAACTTTCCCCAATGCTCTAGCACCTCCCCCTGTGTATGGGGATTTGAACCTGAACCTAGCACATGACATGCCATATGTCCCACCTGTGTGTGGGGAGGGTGGTGGCGGGGTATCTCTCCAGTCCTATAACAGTCTCTTATTAGTCTCAAGTCGACTTCAAATCATCCTCCATGTAGGCTCAGCTTGGCCATTATCTAACTTATTCTCTGTTATATCTTTGCTACGGCTTGCAAAACAACTAGTTTAAAAGCTAACTTTTCTATTGTAGCCCATAAAGTAGCCTGCTGCTTTCATATAACAATATGTTCTTGAAAATGTGTTATTTATTAGGATGCCCTAGTCCTGTCAAGGGTCAGCTCAGCTCCCATAAGACACAACTTCATAAAAAGGGTGCACTGAGAGATCTTATACCCAAATTCTAAATCTCTTATAAAAGGCAGGTAACCATACGTGTGCTAAAATTGTAGAATGAAAGCACAATAGCTTTCTATGTTACAGTAGGGGTCCTGTTCCCAGTGAGTATATGAATTATAATCTCTATGTGAACGTTGTCTTACTGACATGAAATTTAACAGTACATTTAAAGTATAATGTCAGGTGACCCTGGAGGTAGCACAGAGGATAAATCATTGAACTCCCAAGCCTGAGGTCCTAGTTCAATTTCCAGCATCATATGTGCCAGAGTGATGCTCTGGTTCTTCTCTTCTTTTTTCCTCCTCCCAAATAGATAAATAAACTTTTAAAAAGAAAGTATATTAGTAAGACCTTTTAGTATAGCATCATTCCTATTAATTCAATTTGTAATTTATTGAATGTTGACTGTATACTGTTAGATATTGGCTTTGTTCAAACAGACAATTTATTGGGGAAATGTTGATTTACACGACTGTTGTCCCAGGTATATTACTTCTTCTCTTGATAGGTACCAGCATACCTCAATCTCTACCAACCTATCCAATCTCTCCCCTATGGAGCACTGGGCCCCCAAGCCTCTTTTCAGTCAATCTAGATAGTAGTGTTTAATTTAGTTCTTTTTCTTTATGTTATCAATAGAACAGAGATGGAAGACATGGAGCAATAAGTGTTTAAAGATTTGCATGCCTAATAACTTCCACCTCTGTCTCTATTTCACTGTTTAGGGTTTATGCTTGTAACCAACCAGTCATCACTCCCATTTTTTTTTCTGTGTTTTCATTTTCTTTTTTTTAAATTTATTTCTTTATTGGGGAATTAATGTTTTACATTCAACAGTAAATACAATAGTTTGTTCATGCATAACATTCACCAGTTTCCCATTTAACAATACAACCCCCACTATGTCATTTATCATTCTTCGTGGACCTGTATTTTCCCCACCCACCCACCCCAGAGTCTTTTACTTTGGTGTGATATGCCAATTACATTTCAGGTTCTACCTGTGTTTTCGTTTCTGATCTTGTTTTTCAACTTCTGCCTGAGAGTGAGATCATCCCATATTCATCCTTCTGTTTCTGACTTATTTAACATAACATGAATTTTTCAAGGTCCATCCAAGATTGGCTGAAAACGGTGAAGTCACCACTTTTTACAGCTGAGTAGTATTCCATTGTGTATATAGACCACAACTTGCTCAGCCACTCATCTGTTGTTGGACACCTGGGTTGCTTCCAGGTTTTGGCTATTACAAATTGAGCTGCCATGAAGATATGTGTACACAGATCTTTTTGGATGGATGTGTTGGGTTCCTTAGGATATATCCCCAGGAGAGGAATTGTAGGGTCATAGGGTAGGTCCATTTCTAGCCTTCTGAGAGTTCTCCAGACTGTTCTCCACAGAGGTTGGACCAATTGACATTCCCATCAGCAGTGTAGGAGGGTTCCTTTGACCCCATACCCTCTCCAGCATTTGCTGCTGTTACCTTTTCTGATGTATGACATTCTTACAGGAGTGAAGTGGTATCTCATTGTTGTCTTTATTTGCATTTCTCTGACAATCAGAGACTTGGAGCATTTTTCATGTGTTTCTCGGCCTTTTGGATCTCTTCTGTGGTGAATATTCTGTACAAGTCCTCCCCCCATTTTTGGATGGGGTTATTTGTTGTCTTGTTGTTGAGTTAGGCAAGCTCTTTATATATGTTGGTTATTAAACTCTTATCTGATGTATGGCATGTAAATATTTTCTCCCATTCTGTGAGAGGTGTCTTGGTTTGGGTAGTGGTTTCTTTTGCTGTACAGAAGCTTTTTAATTTGATGTAGTCCCATAGATTTATACTTGTCTTAGTCTTCTTTGTAATTGGATTTGTTTCATTGAAGATGTCTTTAAATTTATGCAGAAAAGAGTTCTGCCAATATTTTCCTCTAAGTATCTGATAGTTTCTGGTCTAACATCCAAGTTCTTGATCCACTTGGAATTTACTTTTGTATTTGTGTTTTCATTTTCATAGATAAAGCAAACATCCAAAGGCAGAAGTAAGGAAAGATGGTAAAACTGGTAAAAAAAAAAAAAAAGTGTTAAAAAAATGATAAAACTGACTGTTAGAGTGATTGAGTGCAATACAATAGCAGCTAACAGCTAACCTTATAGAGGGTTTACTTTGTGCCCAGCACTGCCCTGGACATTTTTAAAATATTTTATTATCTTTATTTATTTATTGGATGAAGAAAGCCAGAAGTTAAGAGGGAAAGGAGAAAGAGAGAGAGAGACTTACAGCACTGCTTCAGTACTTGCAAAGTTTTCCCCCTGAAGGTGGGGACCAGGACCTGAACCTGTGTCCTTTCACACTGTAACATGTGCACTCAGTCAGGTGTGCCACTGCCCAGCACCCTGCCCTGGACATTTTATAAAGATCAATTCATTCATATCTTCACAACTCCATGAGACAGGTGCGTTTATCTCCATCTGGTACATAAGGGAGTTAAGGTCAAGGATAGTTTTGTACCTTTGTCAACTGGCTGAAACCTGTGTTCTGGCCTCTTTCTGACTTGCCTTCCCTGCTCCACCTGAGCTAGCCAGAATTCTCACTGTTCCCCAGGGTGTTCATGTTCTCTTCTGCCCAGTGCTTTTGCATGTGCTATCCTATTGGTCTCTATTGCTGTTCCTCTCTGCCCAGACTCCCAAGCTCATATTAGGCCTATTCTCAGCAAAGCTCTCCCTACCCAATGTAGGCCTGTCCAGCCTCTTCCCCTTGCTGACGATTTGCTTACACCTCTGTCACTACCAGCAGAAAAGATGCTTCCAGGACAGACCACCTCCTCACGGTTGAATCCCTAGGGTTTGCTACTATGCCTGGCCTAAAATAAGCACTTAAAAGTTTTGCTGAATTTATGTGGAGGCTCCCCCGAATTTACACTTCCTTGTCACCTCCATACTGCCTGGCACTACATACTGTAGACACTTAGTCAACTAGAGTGGGAGCCTGGTTTCCCTGCCAGCAGCTGATCTTAATAAAACAAAGCCAAACAAAACCTGCCCCCCTTCTTAGGCTTCCACTTCACAGTCCCTGAAGATCTGGATTCTGTTTTTTCCCAGCCGTGACACTAGTAGAATCCTGCAGGACCCCCCCTCAGTCTGCCTCACCCTGCACTGGTCAGGCCCAATAGCCTGTGGGGCAGCCACTGACTAGGCACTAGGCAGCCAGGACAGACTCACCCAGTGCATTTCTTGCCTATTAAGGTAAGAGTCCTTGCAGCAGTGCGGGAGACTCCCCCCAGAACTGGCCTCTGCTGCCTGTGCACTTGCAGGGCTGGCGCCTGGAATCCTGGACACGAGATCAGTGTCTCGCAATGAGTCCTGCTAGCTTCGCTCGGGGAGGCCAAGGGTCCTAGTAGTGTCTTCCACCCGAGGATACCTTGCTAAATTCTCATAGCCACCCTAACCGCTCAAGAATCACTTCAGGCCTCAAAGAAGTCTGCACTGGTCGCTGATTAAATGGGCTTTCGCTTCCCAGGGGGGACGCTCCAGTGGGAGCTGAGTGGCTGCGGGGAGCATTCCCCTGCGAAGGGAGGGAGGAGGTGGTCTCTGGCTCCTGGGGCCGGGGTACAGGGAACTTGCCCCCACCACCCTCCGCACCATCCCAGACAACGGCCCCACTCCCCCAGATAATCTGGCTCTGGGTCCCTAGGGCCCTGTCTCGCCCAGCCCCGCCTCTCCCCTCCCCTCCCCAGACCCCGCCCCCATCAGGTCCCGCCCCCTCCCGCCGGCTCCCGCCGCTCCCGGTGCTCGAGCGCCGGCCTGGGGATTCGGTATCCCGCCGCTTGGCAGCAGCATGGGGCGCTTCCGCGGGGGCCTGCGGTGCATCAAGTACCTGCTGCTCGGCTTCAACCTGCTCTTCTGGGTGAGACCGGGTGCCGAGAGAACCCGGCAGGGCTGAGGGCCGGGCGGGGGCGCAGGGCCGGGGTCCCCGGGGAGCTGACCGTAGCGGCGTCCCAGCCTGCTCGGGAAAGCTGGATGATTCGAAAGGCGGAGATGAAGAAAAGACAGACAAAACCATAGGGGAAAGATGGAAGGGGCGAGTATGGAAAGGGAGAGAGACTGAGCAAGGGGGAATAAGGCACCGCGCTGCTGTTCCTTTTGAGGAACCTCTGCCTAGGATTTCATCTCCCAGCTCTTCTCACCTGCTGAGGGCTCAGCCCCCGGCTCCTAGTCTCCAGTGCACACACCCCCTTCATGCTCTGCCTTTCCAGGAATACCAGGGGTGGTAACCCCCATCTAACAGTGAGGATTCTGCTTAGAAACTGGGGGGGGAGGAGGTGGGGAGGAGTGAGAATGTTCTGTAGAAGGGAATCATCCCTTTTCTGGGTTTGGAGGAGGATAGAGGTGGCTGAGAGGAGGTAGAGGCGCTCTTCTGTGAAGGGGAGTGAGGGGTGGGAGAGGCTTCCAGGGGGCAGCATCACGCCCACAACCCTGCAGCCTCTGCTAAATACTAATGCTCCCGGAGATGAGCTCATTCAACTTTGCAGGGTTTCATGGAGCTGACCACATTCCTGGGATTAGTGGTTCACAGGGAAATTGGGCCATGAGCCTTGTCTCCCGTGTTATTGGGATGAGGTTAGGGCTAAACCATCCCTCGACTCCAGGACCCCTTATCTGGATACCTGGAGGACTGTGAGGACAAGGTCTGAGTATTGCCTTGTTTGCATATTCCCCATTGGGCTTTCTCAAAAGAATGCCAGCCAGAATAAATGCTCTGAGGAACTCTGCAGGAAGAAATGTAAATCTTGCTGTGGGCTCTTAGGTCTTCAGAGCAGTATGGGAGCACAAGGGCCTGTATGTTTAAAAACAACTAGGATGGAAGTGGGTAGTAGTTTCCTGCCTGCTCTGGTGAGTTTGTCTTCCAATAACTGCAATTAATTAATTAATTATTGAGTGACAGGGTTCTGCTTGTGTCTACCAACCCATTATCCCAGATGCCTGGCTGAGTTGAGCATCTATACTTAGAGGCCAAGTTACTATCTTCCACATCCTTCCACTGGAGAGGAAGGATGATGGATATGCCCCATGGACAGGCCCTGGATTTTGAAAAATATATGTGGACGTTTTACACTCAGTCTACTTATATCTTGCTTTTTCATACATTGGCTTAATTTCAAAAACTGTTAATTATAGATATCATGCCTCACTGATATTCTTCGCTGTCTTTACTTACAAATCCAAAAGTATGTTTTGTATTAGACTGATAAGGAATTCCTAGGCTGCGTTCAGTGCTTGTACAGTGCTAGATACTGTGCTGGCCAGCCTCCAGGGAAAAACAGGCAGCGCTGATCAAAAGTTATCAGTGTGTCAGGAACACTGCTAAGCACATCGACTCATTATTACAGTTCATTCTTGTGCCAGTCCTGATGTCAAGCTATTTTTGCCCCCATTTTTACAAAGGAACAAACAGAGACTCAAACAGGTCAACTTGGTGGCTGGGAGGTGATGTACCCAGTTAAGCGCACATAGTACTATGTACAAGGATCTGGATTCCAGTCCCCACTCTCCACCTGCAGCAGGAACTCTTCGCAAGTGGTGTCTATCTTTCTCTCTCCCTCTACACTGTCGATTTCTCTCCTATCTAATAAAATGGGCAGTGGGGGGGAGGGATGTCCTCCAGGAGCAGTAGATTTGCGGTGACGGCACTGAACCCAAGGATAATCATGGGGGGAAAAAAACCTAATAGATCAACTTGCCCAAGTTCACACAGCTTGTTGTCAGTGTCAGAAGTGGGATTTGAATTCAGCCTGTATGTTGCACATTTAGTAAACAGTAGTTCTAGAAGTATGGTTTCTGGACCACCACCACTAGCAGCAGCAATAGCAGCATATCCTGGGAATGGTCAGAGATGCACATTCTCAATTTATCACGAACCTGCTGGCTGAGAAACTAGGGGAGGACCCGACAACCTATTAACAAGTCCTCCAGGTACTCTCACTTCTGAAAGCTGCTGTTAAACAATCATCAACAGAGTATCATAAAGATAATGTATGCATTTATAACTATAACATGTACAAATTATGAATATAAAACACTGTCCCCTAAATTGCTACTCTAGTGGAAAAAATGAGACCAATGCATTTGGAACAACAACAAACATATAACACAGACTATAATGAAGTGACAAACTTCACACTTTTGACCACAAACAGTAAAAAAGGGAACTAGAAACAAAGCGATGTTTGAGTTCTATGTTTTAGCCTCCCAGGCTTAGATATGGGGAATATATAAATAAGGAGCCCAGAGAAAGGATCACAGCAGTAGTAGGCAGTTTGGGCAGGGCTCATGAAGAAGCAACTGTGTGAGCTGAGACTCATAGAATGGTAGAGTAGAGTTGCACAAGGGTATAGGGTGACACACTGCCCACCAGACAGGGACAGAACAGGGTAGGTATGATTCCATCAGAAGAAGGGACCAAAGTTCAGTGCAGAGATGCCAAGCAGAATGAACTTGAGCAAGTTATTCTGGAACTCTGTTTCCTCATTTCTGCATTTGGGCTAACAGTTGTTGAAGACTGAAAGGAAATATGTCAAATATCTAAGGGGGCTGGGCGGTAGCACTGAGGGTTAAGTGCACATGGCGCAAAGCGCAAGGACCGGTTCGAGCCCCCAGCTCTCCACCTACAGGGGGTTCGCTTCACAAGCAGTGAAGCAGGTCTGCAGGTGTCTATCTTTCTCTCCCCCTCTCTGCCTTCCCCTCCTCTCTCCATTTCTCTCTGTCCTATCCAGCAACATAGACAACAACAACAATAATAGTAACAATAACAACGATAAACAACAAAGGCAACAAAAGGAGAAAAAATAGCCTCCAGTAGCAGTGGATTTGTAGTGCAGGCACCAAGTCCCAGCAATAACCCTGGAGACAAAAAGAAAAAGAAAAAAAATCTGAGTACACCTTTCTATGAACAAGACACATATTCAGTGCTCACCAATATTATTCTGAGCTTTATTATTAGTTGCCAGGCACATAGGAAACATTCAGATAGTCTTGGCTGTATTTCCCTCAGCCCCTTAAAGTGGAGAAAAAGTGGTTAGGTTTGCCAAGAGTGACTTGCAGCTTGTCTTCATTTTAGTGTAACAGTACATTATCTTCTAAATTGTACCTGTGGGTGTCCTGCCATTAGAATTTAGAATACTGGCTTTTTTCATGGCTGCTTCTCCCTTACCTGGTATAGCCATAGAAGAAAATGAATCTGCAGTTTAATCAATTTCCAGTTGTATCTGAATTGAGTCTCTGGCTTCCTGCTCATTACCTATTGATTTGTCTTTGTTTGCAAAGATGAGACTCTGAGTGGGTGAGACCAGGAGAGGGATACAGAACCTTATTCTCTCCCAGTTCCTTGCATGAAAACCGGAGCAGCAGCTGATTTAGATAGCCCTCCTGTGTCTATAGCTGATTTAGACAGCCCTCTTATATTTATACTTTGCTTAGTCACTAGGAAAGGGACTAGCAGAAACAAATTTCTAAGGATTTAAGGGGAAGTGGTGGGGATAAATTATCTAGATCTCTGTCTCCACTGTAACAAGAGGGGACCTGATTCCAGCAAAACCCCACCTAGTGTCTGAAGTTCGTTTTCTCCTTGGTTGGCAAATTTGTGGGAAAGTTGAGGAAGAGGCAGTGGATGGGGAACAGTTTTCCTGAAAGTTTGGGCTTTGACTGTGCCTACCAGTTTAACAATTACACATCCCCTTAGAGGCCTGAGTGCCTGCTCTTTTGAGGTAACTGGTCCCCTTGGGTGATAGCACTTCCTTTCCAGTCAGGAACTCACAGAAGGCAGGCCCTAAGGCAGGGGTGGGTGTGTTTTGTAATCTCCAGTTTAACAAATCTATCTGAAACCACTTTCTGGCAGCTTGGTTTGGGTTTCTCTAGGCTGTGCTCTTGACTTTATAAACATTCAGATACATACTACCAGAGCCAGCTCAGCACTCCAGTCTCAGGGCCACTGACTGTATTCACCATTCAGTCTTCAAATATAAAGAGCCTCTCTGTGAACCCCATGAAATTAATTTCTGTTATCCTCATTGAAGGCTAAGGTGAAACCCCTCCCAATATCTGTCATATCTAAATTCAGACATGGCAAATCAGATATGGCAAATTCGCATGCCTTTCACTGAAATCACCTTTATTTTTTCCCCTGTTGCATAGCAATATAAATAAAACACTGCAGTCCACCCAGCCACATGTGTTGGTCTAAAGAAAAAAGCTGGGCGCTGTTTATTCCTTGGGTTATTGTTGTGTGCTCAGCGTTTTCCTATCATTGTGCTGTTTGGAGCTGCTGGGTCTTTCGAACCTACAGGAAGTAGGGCTGCTCATTGTTGAAAACCAGATGCCATATATGGCTCACTTGCAGTGGCTCTCCTTCCCTTCTCACCACTTTTAATGCAACTCTGGGCTTTCACTTTCTGACATCAACAGGTGCTTTGAGAAAGAATACTGTCTTGACATCAAGGGAGAACTATCAAAGCTTATTAGAGGTTGCCATGCCCTCTTTCCCAAACTTATTTGAAATAACTCAAAATTACTACTAAAGTATTAGGGTGGGGTGGGGTGGGAGTGAACCAGAAAACTAGTGTAGATAGAAATTTCTTCAACCTTCTTATAAGATAGTCTTCATTTCTTTTATTTATATATGTGTGTGTATATATATGATGTAACTTGTATTTGTTTATTTATTTCATATGAGGTAGAAAGAGTTACACATGAGAGAGTTCAGAGCACCACTCACTGCATACAAGCGGCCCCAGGGATCAAACCAGAAGCCTCAGGCATACTCCCTTGCTCTCCCAGTTTAGCTCTTTTCTCAGCTTTGAGTTTTCATTTCTGATTTCTGTCAAGGTGGGAAGGGAGCAACACTGACCAGCCTCTCCTACTGGGGGGGGGGGGTCTCACTTTGCTGGGAAGGGCAAGGAATCTATGATGGAGGCTAGTCTGGAGAGGCAATTGCCAGTAGCACGGTAGACCTTGGGCAGGCATAGGCAGTGTGGCTATTCCAATCCCAGAATTCATGGCTGTACTATTTACTAACCAAAGGAACTTAGTTAATTAGCTACTTAACCCCTCTGAGCCTCTTGTTTTCATATCTGTAAAATGGGCATAACCAAGTACCAACACTAGTTTATGGTCTTTGTGCAGACAAAATGAATGTATGTAAAGTGGTAAGTATGGTTACAATTACATAGTAACTACTCAAAAGCATAATGTAGCTATTAGTAGAAGTGGTATTTAACCAAATTGGAAAGTAAAATCCAGAACCAATCAGAAAGGTGAAATAGAAAACAGGTGTCCTAGGGCCAACCAGCTAAGCAAAGCAGCAAGTCTTGTTCTCATATCTGGATAGAAGACAACAGGAGAGTCCTTTAAAATTTTGTTTGTTTGTTTATTTTGTATATAGAGAGAAACTGAGAGGAAAGGGCGAAGTAGGGAAAGAGCCACCTGCAGCCCTGCTTCACCACTTCAAGTGTGCCCCCTGCAGGTAGGGACTGGGGGCTTGAACCTAGATCCTTATGCACTGTGATGTGTACATTCAACCAAATGTACCACCTCCCAGCCCTGAGAATTCTCTTTTCTACAACCAACCTCTCAACAGATATGTGCTGACCACCAACACTGTGCCCAGTTCCCTATCAAGTGCTAGATCTCCAAAAATGATTAAAATGCACACCTTGATCTTAAGGCAGTTTTGCCTTAATATAGAGCTCCTTTTGTCTTTGTTGGTAGTTCATTCCCTTTTGTTTCTTTGCTCCTTGAGGGCAGGGACTATGTTATTACCCTCTTTTTTCCATCCCTCAGCATAGGAGCCTAGAAGACATTCAGCAGTCCCTGACATGTCTCTGGATTACAGGGTGGTGTCACTGACCCTGCTGCTGAGCTGCCAAGTGGATGCCTTGAGTGGCAGTGGGGCAGCCTTTGATGATCAGCACCTCTCAAGCTCTAACACACATGCAAATAACCTAGGATTTTATTCAAACATATATTCTGATTCTGTTGGTCTGCATTTCTAATAAGCCCACACCAAGTGTTGCTGCCAATGGCCTAAAAAAACAGACTTTGAGAACCACTATTTAAGATGTGATTCAAAGAGATCAAATATGTGTGTGTGTGTGTGTGTGTGTGTGTGTGTGTGTGTGTGTGTGTGTGTGTGTATGTGTGTGTGTGTGTGTGTGTGTGTGTATACACACATATATATTCCTGTTTCTGGGCAGGGAATGCCCATTCCCTTGGCCAGTTCATGTGACTCTCTATGGCAGTTCTTTTAATCCGTTACCACTTTACCACTGCTGTTTTATTTTGTTTTGTTTTTCATTTATTTTATTACCAAGCACTGCTTTGGCCTTTCCTGTAGCCTGAATTGAACCCAGGGTCTCAAGCATGCAAGTCCAGTGCTCAGTTATCTAAGTTGTTTCCCTGGTCACACCATGATTGTTTTAAGACTATGTTCTTTCAACATTAATACTTGATGATTTCTAGAATTATCAGTTACCACGCATTGTCCTTTGAGTTTCACTGTGTTATACTAGAACATCCCCCATGCAGTTTCTTTGGGTTTCCATCCATGTGTGACAGAAGAGACCATAAACTCTATCCTCACACACTTTAATATTGGCAGTTAATATCACATCAGGCCTATTCTTCTAGAGCAGGTGGTGCTATATTGATCACAGCAACAAAGTACATCACAGAACCAAGAAGGAATTGAGAAGGACTCTGGTAAAATGTGGGCTGTATCAGATGGACTGGGATTAGATGGATACATGTTACCTTGACCTGCCTCTTTCATCTACTTTGGATTTAACTGAAAACAAAAATAGCAATGCTAATTAACATACATAAGATGCCCTAGTTCACAAGATGCTTTTACATGTATTATCCCATTTGATCACAGATCACAACATCCTTGTAAAATAAGGTCATTGTCCCCATTTTACAGATGTAGAAGCTAAGTCAGGCACAGCAGGTAGTACAGTACAGTCTATCCAAGAACATAGAGTTGAGAAGGAACGAATCAAAGTTACACCCAAGTCTTCTGACTTTAAAATCTTCTTTTCACAGTATTAACTAGTTAGGGTGTGTGGAATATAAGGTATTGGAAATGCTTCTGGATTGGAAGACGTGATGTCTGTCACTGAGAAGGTTATATCCAGTGTTGGGTTTACTCTTGGTGCATTCCAGAAATGCAGGTGTAGAGGTGTACTAACCACTGTGCCTCACAGCAAACGAGGAGTTGAGGACAATACTGATAAGTCTAGGACAGAAGACAAGCAAGATGAGAACTGAGAAAAGGTATAGACTGAAAGATAGTTTTAAGTATTAATTTCAATAGGAAGAGAATACCATGAAATATGAGTTGCTACAAAGTGTTTTGACAGCACATGTTGTACATACATTGAATCCTCAGTGTCCCTCTGAAATAGCATTCCTTGTCACACCTAGATTGCACGTGAAGTAAAGAGTATTTAAGAGAACTGCCCAGGGTCTCTGAGCTAGCCGATGGCAAAGCTGGGTTTCTGTGTGTGGTCAGAGTCTGCTTTTAACCATGCCAAGTCTGCATACTAACAGGAATAACAGCTATGACCTGCATAAGAATTCTAGGCCTGAATTCATAAGAGAAAAAAAAATGAAAAAACTAGTGCCGATTGAAATGTAAATTAACAGGGATTAAAAAACATTTTAAGTGCTATGAGATATTATTATGCAGTTCCTAACTTGTACTAGTCACCTACCAACATGCTCAAAAAACATGAGTGAGGTGGTGCACTTGGCTGAGCACAGCTTGTTACCATGTGCAAGGAACCAGGTTCAAGCCCTCATCCACAGGGGCGAAGCTTCATGAGTGGTGAAGCAATTTTGCAGGTGTCCCTCTTTCTTACACTCTGCCTCTCCCTCCCCTCTCAATTTCTCTCTGTCTTATCAAATACAATAAAAATAATGATAATAAAATAAAGCAAAAAATTAAAAAGTATGTGTGGCCGGTGGCTACAGTATTGAAGAATTTTAAATGAGAACATTTACATCTCTGGAGAACGTTCTGTTGAATAGCTCTTGCCTAAATATAGTTATTCTTTCATAAATCATCTTTTCTATTTTTTGCTCTTATATGGACTTACACAAACTAGGACTAAAAAGAGAGAAAGGCAGTTTAGTTTCTGGAAAGGGAGACTGATACATCTAATATAGAAGGTTCAGAAAACTCAAGGGAATTCCAGCTGCCATGGAGAATGTAGAACTAAAACAAAAATTAGTAGGAGGCGGCAGCAGAGGACTTACTTACTGGGACCATAGGAGTGGTGTTTTTTATCTTGAGTAGGATTACGTTTCCAATCTAATTGTTACATTAGCAACTCTGCCACCATAACAACACTAAGTGCTGGCATTCACTATCTGAGTGTGTAATGTGAACACATTTCATCTCTTAGGGAGGCACTGTAATTACCTCCACTTTGCTGAAGAGAAAGCCGAGGGTTAGAGTGGTTACTGTCTTACCCAGGATCATAGACCAGTGAATGGCAGATACTGATTCAAACCCAGAATGCCTTTTTTTTTTAATCCACTGCAACTCCTATACACCACACTAAACCTGTGGATGCTTTGTTATTATCATGGGGGCATCATTATTCAGCCTGTGTACTCAGAATAGCTAATATTTTTCTAGAAGAGCAATTGACAGTGATATAGAATTATGTGTCATACCTTGTTTTACCCCATTGTAATGGTGTTGGGGACAGTGTAAGCTTATGAGCTAGGGAAAAACCCTACAACAGGGCAGGGCTGGACAGCTTAGACACTGCTGCCGCTCACCCAGGAAGCCCTTTGACCTTCCTGCAGATGCTAGAGTCTGTTTAGTCCCTGTGATTAGCCCAGTGCTACCTGCTGTTCTGGTGTCAAAATGGTTTCTAATAAAGCTACTGTGTAGAAGCAGCTCCCTAAGAATGTCACACTCAACTTTTATGCTTTCTTTTGAGTTCCATCAGATCTGCTTATTAAACCGCTTGTTTTGGCTTGTAACTCAAGTTCTACCTGAAACACTTTCCCCCACCTCCCATTGTCCCTTTGTAGTAGCAAGAACTGAAAGAAGATTATGAATATTGATTGACATTTAAGAATCCTGTTGATTGTTCAGAGCTAATCCTCTCTAACTACCTTGAAAAATACTAGGCTGGAAAGTATTGTTTCATGTCCTGTTTTTGCACCTGTGGCACTGGATACAGATAGATGTCTGCAAGGTTAGGAGTTTATCAATGAAGTGAGCCTGGACCAAAGAGCCAGCAGGCTGCTCCTGAGTACAAGGGGGCAGCGTCTCAAGCCTAGCAAGGACCATAATGACCTCCTATTTCGCAATGAGGAAAAGGCGAACTTTACGTTTAGTTCATTTTAGTGACGTGGTGGATAAGATTTTAGTTATATCTAGTGAAGACTAGACAAAGTCATCTCCCCACTGGAAACATAGCTAATAGTCTGTGATGAATTTTACTTTAAAAAAAAAAAAAATCAAAAAGCTACATAGCTTTCATCTCTCCCCTGATTCTTGCTCATCATTCTTCTCTTCCTGACCCTGTATTTTAGAGAAAGGTATCATGTACAACCCCTGAATAAATACTGGGCCAGAAAAGTCATGACATGTTTTTGCATAGGAAAGCATAGAAAAGATACATCATGAATTTTCCAACAACCTAATACAATGCATTTCCCATGAACTGTATTCAAAATAGCCACTTGATCATTCACAGCAAGCTTTTCATCCCAGATCAGTTTCTCCTCTCCTTGAGCTGGGTACACCCCCACCAGCACTTATTTTTTATACTGTCTGCCAGCAGCATCAGCTGGTCCACCAATAACAACCTGAACAAACAAAAGAAGGTGTGTTTGGCACAAATACATAGCCCAGTGTCCTTTCCAGAGATGAATGGAACACTCGATATTTTCTAGGTTTAAATTGCAGGACCCTACCTCCTGTGCAGAGAATAAAGCATTGATTGACTTTTAAAATATACCCTTAGCTAAAGAAAGTCTTTCAGGACCTTCTTAGCATAGCTTATCCTCAGGAAACCATCATGAGGAAAATAATAGGGGAAATGAGAAGCACAAAGGTGTCATTGGTGGATTTCCAAAACAACAGCAGTTTTCTCACAGATGCAGGGTATGGCCTCCCAGCTAGTGGGGCAACAAGGCTCCTCAGAAGTGGGTGGGTTCATATAGATGTCATATGGCATTTTTTTCTTTTGACAAAAATCTTTGATTTGCTTGTTTTATGTATTTTTTTTCTACCAGGATTATTGTGGGGTCCATGCCTTCTGTACAAAGCCACTGCTCCTGGTGGCCATTTTTTCTCAGGATCATTGCCTACTTTCACTGCATGAAAGGATGAAAATCTTGTAAGATGGCTTTCCTCACTAAGGAAATTAGCATTGTACTCTGACTGGGTTTGGTTTATTGCACCAAAGTAAAACATTCTGGGGTAGGGGGTGGGGGAAGTTCGTGTCCTGGAACATAATGACAGAGGAGGACCTAGAGGAGATTGAATTGTTATGTGGAAGACAGAAATGTTACACATGTACAAGCTACTATATTTTTCTGTTAACTGTAAACCATTAATCCCCTCAATACAGAAAGAAAAAAAGAAATTGGCATTATCTCCAAGGATAAATATGTACCTGACTTTTGCCTGCTAGAAGGATGAGACTCCGTTGCCTTTCTAGTATCATAATGTGGTCTTCAATCAGATCCAGAATCATGACTGTACATAACATGACTGTATCTGGCATGAAAATTCATCAAGATAAAGGTTATTTTAAAAGCTTTCAATGAAAACTAGCATTGAAACTGTGCCACTTTTTTTCCCAAAAGAGTGAACTGCAAATAAGTTGGATTGTATGTACATGTAGTTGTCACCCTGGAGAAGCAAGAACAAGGTCTTGATTTTATTTGTTCTTTTATCACTGTACTGTGGTGTGTGTGTGTGTGTGTGTGTGTGTGTGTGTGTGTGTGTGTGTTTATGTCTGTCATTACATGAAGTGTTCATATGGTCTTCACTGTACAAGGTGGGTGTATAATTTATTCTTTGTTTCTGTGTATGCCATATAGCAGACATCCTCACTGACAGAGGAAAGCACAGAAGTGATACTATATGTTCTAGTTTTATTTTGTGTTTCTAAAAAAAAGTATTTTGTTGAGTAGATTTAACAGTGTGTTCACACAGCACCTCTGAGGTCTGCACAATGTTTCCCAGGTACTGATGAATTATGAAAATACCACTTTGCAAACTATCCCCTTAGAGGCTTGTGAAGGAGCTTGTTATAGTTGTTCCTGTCAGTTTATTTTAGTCAGGTCAAGTTTCCATATAAAGTACAGAAGATTGAGTGGATTAAACAACACAAATTTACTTCTCATAGTTCTGGAAGCTAAAAGTCCCAAGATTAAGGTGTCATCCAGTTTGGTTTCTGGTAAAGACTTAGTTGTTGGTTTGTAGATAACCCCTGCCTTCTTATTATGTCCTCCTATAACAGAGAGAAGGGATGGGGGGGACTCTGAGAGATGTCTGTGAGAGCTGACTCCTGTCCCTTCTTATAATGACACTAGCCCCATCACAAGGGCCCCATCCTCATGACCTCACCTTAGCCTGGAGGTGCATATCGCCAGATACCATTCTTTCAGGGGCTAGAGCATTAACACAAGAATTCAAAAAGAGGGCAAGAACATAATTCAGTCCATAGCCTAAAGACAATGTTTTGAATGTCATTCATTCATTCATTCATTCAACTTATTGGGAGCCCACTCCACAAGCAAAAGCACAATTGTTGTTTGACACAGAACAATCTGTCCCTGTTATTATGCCTTAAGAACAACAAAAATACAGAAATACCTACATATAAAGGACTGTAGGAGACATAAATGAAGGTACATACTAAGACAGGATGGGCTTCCCAGAAGAAGTAACATCAGAGCTGAGAACTCTGAGTGGGTGTGAGCTAAGTAGAGGGGGAGGGGAAGAGAGCTTTTTAAACTAGGAAATAACAATACCAGAGGTCCCCCAGATGGAAGAAGGAACTGAAACTATGTGGCTAGAGCATCTAAGGACAATTAATTGTGTCGCCCAGCTGGGTGGAGACACAGGTGCTGACTAAGAATTTCCCCAAGAGATGCTGTCAGACTAAAAAGGGATCTTTGTGTTGAGCCTAATCACCAGATAGCAGAATAACATTTGCTCCCAGTGATCAAGGTTGATCAGTTCCTTCTGGGAATCATGGGCTGGACAAACAGGAGGACCCAGGTCAGGGCAGTATCTTTGCTTCTTTTTTTTTTTGCCATATTATATTTTATTGGTTTGCACCATCTGTAAGATTTCAGTACTATCATTATGCACACATGTGTATGTATATGTGTATACAGCTCACTGAACTCACCATCAAATTTCCCATAAAGGAAAGTGTTCCAAGCCAGATATTTGGAGAAAAGGGCAGGAACTGATATTCTCATATCATAAAATAGACGTTCAACTCTCATGCCTGAAGCTCCAAAGTCCCAGGTTCAATCCCCCGCACCACCATAAGCCAGAGCTGAACAGTGCTCTGGTTTAAAAAAAAAAGACTTTTAGCCAAAAACAGGTAATCAGAGACAAAGATGGATACTATATAATGTCGAAAGGATCAATACAGCAAGATCTTTTTGTTTTGTTTTTAATCTCAGTGTGATTCATCCTACAGTTTAATACATTTCTGAGAACGTTTTTGGTTATGGAAATTTTTTATTTATCTTTATCATATAAAGACAGGGAGAAATCAAGATAGAGAGGAACAGAAAGAAAAAAAAGAAACCTGCAGCACTGCTTAATCAATCTCAAGACTTTCCAGCTGCAGGTGGTCACTGGGAGATTAAACCTGGGTCCTTGTGCATTGTAACGTGCACTCAACTAGGCATTTGTGAAATATTTTTTAAGCAAAAAATATCCTCTTAAGTTAGAACATTTTGCCACCAATCTTAGGGCAAATAAATAGTGGAAATAAATATAGTAAATATCATGGAAATCCATTAACAAGTTCAGCTTCTTGCTAAGTGATCTCTTCCTGACAGTTACTACTAAAAGGAAACTTTGTTCATCTTCTGTGTCTTCAAATCAGGTCTTTGGCCCTCTCATGTCTTCTCTAAAGGTACACACTTACAGTCTGCCCATTTGTGTCCTGTGAATTCTCTGGCATGTGATTAGCTACTGAAGTAGCCTGCCTATGAAAAGCATATTTGTAACATGGATTTCTATATCACTCCCTTTCTCTCACTGCTATCTTTTTTTTAATGATTTATTTTATTTATTTCACAAGAGATAGGTAGATTGAGGAGGGAGGGAGGGAAGGAAGGAGGGAAGGAAAGAGAGGTCAGAACAGCATGCTGGCAAATGTGGTACCAGGGATTGAACTCCAGACTCATGCTTATGAGTCCAGGGCATCACTACTATGCCAACTCCTGGCCTACTCACTGCTATCTTTTTTCCAGTTTCTCTCACTGCTACCTTTTATTTCTTTATTTCCTCTCCCCCATTTAAATAATTGACACACTTTGGTCCACCCCCACCCCCATCAAATTCTGTTCCACCACATTCTCTTTAGTACCTAAACAACAACCCAGAAAAGAAATGATGACACAAAGGAAAATGATAGCCAACATATTCTAATGGACTGGTTTCTGGGCCTTTGGAAAATAAAAGGAATAGAGAGAATGGGCACATGGGGAAGCTTGGGTCTATTTGAGTTAAATTTGGGGATTTGAGGAGCCTAGTGGTTTCCTTTGGGCCATTCAGTAAGACACATGTCCCCACATGTGTGATAACCAGAGCAATAATCTTAGTGATACTTCTCATTCTCACTTTATTCCTGACTAAACTGTCATTGGTGTAATTTTTTTCAAACAGTTTAGTGTGTGGTAGATCAAAGACCAGTGAACACAGAACAAATCAAGAGCTTGAATGGGGAATTTAAAAATACATAAGAGCTGCACACTCTTTGTCCATGACACTTTACAAATTGACGATGGCTCTCGGCACCATCACCCTCAGGCCTCACCCAGAGTCCCTGACACAGCAAGCAGCTGTGAGGATTCCCTCCACACAGTGATGCCATTCAGTTAAGCCATACTTTCCTTGACCCAGGAGAAACCCCATGTGGTTTGCGGCTAGTTGGAGGTGTGGGGGTTGGATGAGCATAAAGCTTTGGCTTTATATGGCAACCTCTCTTTTCATTTTCCATTATGCGTCGGACACATCTGTGCCAGGACTGAACAAATGTATTCCATCTGGAAGGATGATCCCAGACAGCTATAAATTAGAGTTTGTGTTCAGAGATGCCAAAAATGTGGCCATGTGGTAGGGTGTCCCTGGGACGAGTCACCTCCTCCACAGTCTGCTGGGTGACTGTGGGCCTTGGCCTGTCGCCTCTGTCAATAGATTTTACTTTGTCATTGGAAACTGTCTTTCCATCAAGTTGCTGTGGAGGCGGCTGGGCAGGGTTGCCTAGGAGGCTTTTCTGGGTACCTGGGTTACAGGCAGCCTTGTGAATCTCCTAGGACAGGATGCTTTCAAGGGCATTGCTCTCCTTCCTGCACCAATAACAGCTGTGAACTCCAAGCTGGCTTCCTCCCAAATTGAAGTGCAGCCCAGGAAACCTCTCCACTTTTTCTGTACTGAACAGATAAACTATCTTGGAACACTTACAAAATAATCTATTTTTTAGTATATGACAGTAAACATATTGAGTGCAGAAAGATTAGAAAATATGAAAAGGAAAAAAAAAGTCATATGTATTCCACATATGAAGATAAAGTTCACTAAAATTTCAAGTGACTGGAAAGTATTTTTCCATGCCACGCTACCTTTTTTTTTTAATGCAGAAATCTTTTAAAGCTGGTCAAGCCCCATTCCTTTAGCTGTCCCTCACATTATCCAATTAGCGCTTTCCTCTAAGTACTAGAAATTTTTAGTTATTCCATATTAGAGAGTCCAGCTGGTAGAACTCTGCCCCTAGCTGAAGTCATGCTGGCTTTCTGGAGAAGTCACAGAGGAAATTGGCCTTTAGAGGGGCTAGAAGGTAGGGAAGAATAAAGCCCACCTCTGATTTGTGCCAGGTTGCCCCAAAGGTGGCACACATGACCCCACAGATAGAAGCTCCTGTGTAGAAAGAGCTCTGGGCTGATCCTGACTTTTATAACAGTTCTTAATGAGCCTCTACTTCTGCCTTTCTGTTGTCAGCATTGGAGCCTGCTCCTCCTGGGGTGGAGGTACCCCCTAAATGGCTCATCTTATGAGAGGTTCCAGGAGCTGAGGAGTACAGCCCTCCCTGGAATGCTTGGCAGAACCAAGAAACTATTTTTATACCTCTTTTACTTCCCCAATGGTGCCTGGAGTCCAGGAGGTACCCAGGGAGTATCTGTGGAGTGATTGATGCAGTGAAACTGGAGCCGGGTGTTTGTGGAGAGGAGAGCTGGGCACAGTGACAGTCCAGCCTCAGTGTGGAGACACAGACACCCTCCAAGTGGAAGGGAAGCGGCAAGGACTCCAGCGGCTGCCAGCCACTCGGCCACTTCGAGAGCCACACAGCACACAGACCATGCTTTTTCAGAACATTATTTTTTCCTTTCTTTCTTTCCACGGAAACTCAAAATAGCAGCTGAAGGAAAAAAAAAAACCCACTCTCCCTTCCTTTGCCTATAAAACCATCTCCAAGCCGTTCAGTGACCATGGAGGGCTATGGAGAAAAGATTCTAGAAGTGAGTAAACAGCCTCCTAACTGATCCCGGCAGACTTAGGGGGTGTGGGTGGCTTTTAAGGTCAGTGTGTTTGCTTCCAATTTAGAAAAATGATTCTTTCCCAGGTCTTGGAGTTCACAACTTGCTTTTTATTGATTTTATTTTGATGTGTATGAAAGAGGACAAAGCACTGCTGCTCAACTCTGGTTTATGACTGTGCCAGGGACTGAACATGGAAGCACTTACCTTGCGCATCAAAGTCTATTGCACAGGCACTATGCTCTTTCCTTGGCCCCTAAGTTCAGCTTGCTTTGGATGACCCACTGGCTGAAACTCATTCCCTTCTCACTGTAGACTTGGTGAGAAGGGCCAAAGTGGCCAGAGACAAACATTAAGGCCAGGGTCAGATTCCCTCCAGGAGGAATGTTATTGGCACATTCTTCTTGAGATTCCTCTATGGCTGGGCTGTGTGTGCCCCATAGGCACACACAGAACTGCAGGACAGCCTGGCAGAGTGGGGAATAATCTAGATATGGAACAGGAGTCACCAGTTCTAATATCAGGTGAGTGGCTTGGAGGGGGGGTACAGGGGGGAGGAGAGCAGTGAGGCAGGAGGTATATCATGTCACCTCCCTGTGAAATCCAAAGTGATTTCTAAAAGGGTGTCCCTGTCTAGTACTCAGCCTACTCCTGAGTTCCAGCACCTTTCCCCTTCCCTCCTGAACTTGATATTCTTTGCTTTTCAGCTGGCAGGCTCTGCAGTCATTGCTTTTGGACTATGGTTTCGTTTTGGAGGCACCTTCAAGGATTTCTCATTAGAGGACAAAAGTCCCGAGTATTTCTATGTGGGTGAGTGACACTTCCTTCCCTGTCAGCAGTATGTAGGGCTGCCTGGGAGTTTAGTACTGAACTTGACCTAGACTTCTGCAGGAGGGAAGGGACTGAGGCAGAGAGAGAAGACAAAAGCTGAGCCTTCATAGACTTTTCCAACTTGAGGGTGGGGGCATCAGGCTGGTCTAATAGAAGGGCCCACTATTTATCCTTCTGCTCTCCAAAATCAAGGAGGACCCATGTGGGAAGCCTAGCCTATCAAACTTTGTTCAATTACCCTAAGAGAAGAAACCCAGAATGTAATTGCAATTCATGTCCACCAAAGAATTAGAAATTTTCCTTTTGCCCCCTGTAGGAGAAGGATGAGTAGTGAAGGACTGTGTATGTAGCCTCTTGTGCTAAGATAATGTTTTCAGGAGCTGAACCTCTCCCCTGGGTTCAGGTTCTCTCTCTCTCTCTCTCTCTCTCTCTCTCTCTCTCTCTTCACTCTCTCTCCCTTCTTCCCTCCCTCCCTCCTATGTGTGGTCCTGTCTGCTGCCTTTTCTCATTCTTTAGCTGAACACAACTGGGCACTAGAGTTAATCCCATAGCTATGGTACTTGTCCCATCTGACAGGCTGGTGCAAGGTGTGTGCCAGTCACATGTCATATCAGCTGCCTTTGTGAGCTCTGTAGTTGGGGAGAAGCAGAGCTCTGCATCTCGTTTGCTCCAAAGGATCTAGAGTTCAGAACCCACTCAAAGCCAGAGACTGGGCTGTTCAGTTCAAGCCCCCAACCCCACCTACAGGGGAATCTTCACAAGCAGTGGAGCAGTGCTACAGGTCTCTCTCTCTCTCTCTCTCTCTCTCTCTCTCTCCCTCTCTCTCTCTCTCTCTCTCTCTCTCTCTCTCTCTCTCTCTTCCACTCCTCTTTATTCCTATCTCTCATTCTCTATCAAAAACAGAAATAAAAGGGGAGAAAGTTACCACCAGGAATAGTGGAATTGTACATACACTGAGCCCCAGTGACAGCCTAATATGGGGAGTGGGGGACAGTTGCTCACAGGTAGGTTACCTCTTCCTAATGTCCTTCCTACATCACCTTCTCATGGTGGGCGGGGGGAGCAGTCATGTCAGGAAGAACACATTTGGAGAATAGTAACAGAAAACCTACTAAAAGATGTGTAACTTTCTACCCTTCATCAAATCTTACAGACTTATACAATATACCTAATTATTTTAAGTTCCACTAAGAAGTAATGTGGCCTGTTTAATTGTGGTCTACCGTAAAGGATGCACCCTAATTTCAGCAGTATATAGATCTCAACATTGATGAAATGTGATAAGAAAAAAGAAAAAATGCTGGAGATAAGGAATCTCCAAAATTAGTTTGAGGTCAGCACTACCATCAGGGACCCAGGTTCTTTCAGTCTTTCTACTCCCATCACCCCAAATGCCTTCCAGTGCTTCCCCTTGAGATTATAAAATAGCTAGTGTGGCTCTAAGCATCATGTCTTCAATCAGTAATTTCTTAATTCACCTCATTGCAAGTCTAGGATTAGTACTCACCTCGGGAACACAAGTTGATGTCTTCTGGATCCATCTTTTAGCTCTGTTCTACCCTGGCTGCATTTGTGGGCACATTTTCTATGGGTGTGATAAAATGACTACTGGAAGCTACATGCAATCTCCTGATAACCCTGGCAAGAGACATATTCAAAGTCCTGAGTCTTAGCTCTCATTAGCAATCTTGGGTCCAGAACCCAAATCCAAACCAGTCATTGTGGCCAGCTGCTCAGAAAGGCCCTCCAAAAGAGGGAAAAAAGAAGTCCCATAGCATATAGCTCTTTTTAAGAATGAATAAAACCTTTGTCAGGAGTGGCCTGACACATGTCTCCTTACAGTTAATTGGCCAGAATGGCATTGTGTGTTTATTCATAAGTGAATCACAACCAAAAAGAGATTTGCTGTGATTGGCTCTCCATCAAATCTTACAGACTTATACAATATACAATAATGGGGAGTCACCCTGAGCCTGGGGAGAGGCCTAGGCTCCACCAAATGACCTCTGACACTTGTACAAAATTAGAGCTTTGTTACAAGGAAGAAAGAGAGAAGCCTATCATAAAATGCTTTTTCCATAGCTCACATGCCTAAGGCTTCAGAAGCTGCAGGTTTAGTGCCTGGTACCACCTTATGCCGGAGTTGAGCAATGCTCTCATTCTTTCTTTCTTCTTTCTCTCACAATAAATAAATAAAGGCATGCTGATTTTTTTAAAAATCAGTATAAAAAAGGCACATTCATAATATTCTCCCTTTCAGAATATTTTCTGGTTCTGAAAACTCCCTCAGAAATATTCTGCCTCCCAGAGCAGATACCCAAGTGCCCCAAGACCAAATTCAGCCTATCCCAGTTCTTCACCCTCTCTAGAAACAAGTGGGCCCATCCTAGGGGGTGCACAGAGACAGGACAGTGAGAGAGAAGCTTCTCTAACCTCATTTGGCAGATGTCCCAGGAGCTATTTATTTCATAATTATTCCCTGTGAAGATAGTCTGGAGTTACACACCAAAAAAGCATAAGAATATTGTCTATACCCTCAAGTAGATTTGAAAGCACTCTTAAACTTGACAATTTAAACTATAATGTAAACAAGTGTTTAAGCAAATGCCATGTGATTGATCTTTGCAAGGAGTCCATCAGGGTCATTTTAAGCAGGGGTAAAGCAAGAAGGAGCTGAGTTAAGTCAGCTATAGCCAGTGAAGAAGAGGAAGAATGAGTACTTCAGACTTCAGGCAGAAGAGTGTGATTAGCAAACCCAGGATGGGCAGAAGACTCTTACTGCCCAGTAATAATAGACTCAGGTAGGGGAAGAAGAAAGGTTTGAAGTATTGGGAAGGGTAACAAGTATAGAGGATTGTGAATGCCAGTGTTGGTTAACTTCGTAAGCATTGAGAAGCTAGTTTAGGTTTAGGAGACGGACCTGATCTGCGCTGCATTGTACAGAGATGATTCTGGCAGCAGTGGAGTGAGGGGGGAGTCCCATGGTAAAAATAAAAAAATAAAAATAAAATAAAATAAAAACATGCTGAAATAGTGATATAGTAGTTAGGATGTAATCCATGGTGGTTACAGTGAGAATTGTAAAGAAGGGAACAGAAAGATAAAAAGCTTTATTAAACTTAAAGACAGAAGAAATCAAAATGGAAAAAAAGAAAATATATCAGCAGAAGCCTAGCACTGGTAGTAATTCCTGAATTTCAGGCCCAAACCTGAGTTACAGAAGTAAGAGGTCCTGAACAGTTAGAAGGGCAGACATGTGGAGTTGGGCATGGAAGCCTCTAGCTGCTGGTCCAAAAACAAAGCACTATAGCAGTTTCATGGGTGCAGTTTTGGATTCAACATGAGAACTCTTTTTAGTGATTAATGAATCAAAAAACTGAGCAGATGAGAATAGACTGTTGTTTCTGTCAATATTTAACCACTAATGTAGCCAAAATCAAAATTGGATAGGTATCAACTCAGGAGATTCCTGTGTTGAGGAGGGTGGGAACTAGCTCCATGCAAACATTCCTGATTCTCTCTCTTTTTTATAAAACCTACACCAAATAATAGGAACTGTGACAGATACAAGAAATGTCCTATCTGTGTGTAGCACTACAAGTCCACTGCTTCTGGTGGCCGTTTTCTTCCATTTTATTGGATGGGACAGAGATAAATTGAGAGAGAAATGTGTGAAAGAGAGACAGACAGAAAAATACATGCAGACCTGCTTTACCACTTATGTAATGTACCCCTTGCAGATAAGGAACCAGGGGCTTGAACCCAGATCCTTGAGAAGGTCCTTGTACTTAGTACTATGTGAGCCATCAGCTGGCCCCTGACTTTTTTTTTTCTCTTTAACCTCAACACTGCTTAGCTTTGCCTTATGGTAGTGCTGGGGATTGAACCTAGAACCTCTGGTGCTTCAAGCATGACAGTTTGTTGCATTGCCATTGGTTGCTATCTCCCTACCCCTGTCAAGACTCTTAATTGAAAAGCATAGAAACCCATTTCAGACTGTCTTGAACAAATCAGAGATTTTTTGATTCACATAAACATTAAGTCCATGGTTAGTCCTGGTCTTAGGAATGCATGTGATGTCATCAGAATTCATTCTGGAGCTGTCTCTTAGGTCGGCCTTCCTCTGGCTCCATTCTTAGGTTTTCTCTGGCTGTGATAAAATGGCTGCTGGCAACTGCAGACCCAACTCCCAATAACCCTGGCAGCAGAAGCATATACTTCTTTGATTCCAGTAGACACATCCAAAGTCCTGAGCACAGTCTCAGGCAATCATGGATCCAGATTCCACTCCCAAACTAGCCAGTGTAGTCAACTGCTTGTGACTGGCTCATGACTGAACCAGTCCATATGGCAGAGTCTGAATCTTAGCTTATTCACGAAGAGGGTTTTTGTCTACTCTTATTTCTTCCTCAGTAATTTCTTATCTCAAAGTCAATTCTGGGGAGCTGTTAAGAACGTTTTCATAGGGGGAATTCCGGAAGATGGCGGACTGAGAAGCTGCTAGTGGCTTGAGCTCCAACAACATCTACTGAAAACGGTAGGATTTTTTGCCTTTAGCAAGACAGTCAATAAGGGGTTCTAGCAGTGACACCAAGGAAGTGACTGTAACTCAGTTTGGGTTGGAAAATAGAGTAAAAAGAAAAGAAAAAATATTTTTAATTATTATTCTTGAAGCACACCCCTGACCCCCTCCTCCCCCAACCAGTCCCTGGGAGCCAGAGATCTGCTCCTACCAGGCTCCCCTGCTGAGCTTCTTTCTTTACCAAGATTCCTGTCCTACCAGGGGGTGTCATTCCAACTCCAACTCTATTCCTTTCTGAAACCATTGGCCTTTCTTCTTTCTAAGTGGCCAATTCCAGCTACAAATATTCCACCAAGCAGAGCCTTACTCAGACAGGGAATGATCCCCAGAGTTTTTTTTGGTTTTTTTTCTCAATAATCAGCTGTCTCTGCTCAGGGGACCGGAGGCAATCTGGAATCATCCAAGCTGAAGACAGAACAGGTTTTTTACTCTGTTCTATTTTATTATCAATACTAGATAAACATGTATCCCTTTCCCCCTCTCCTTCAGGTTGACCAGAATGAACTCTTAGTGTATTTTCCATTGCTAGGGGACTGGATGTCTTATCCACTGCTAAAGTAACTTGTTTCACTCTTCCTACCTCCCCTACCCACTCTCCCTGTTGCCTAGCTAATTAAATAATAATAATAAATAAATAAATAAATAAATAAAAACTCTTTCCTTTCACTGCTCTTTTATTAATGTTCTTTTTCTTCTCTTTTTTCTCTCTCTCTCTTTTTTTTTTCTTCTTTTTCTCATTCTTGTCACCCTTTCTTCCTTCCTCCTTCGGCTTTCTGATACACATTTGATACACTGATACACATTTGGGAATTATTTTGGGGAAGAAATCTAACTCAGAGTGGACTCTCTCTGTGTGTATCTTTGCTCTACTTCCCTTTTCTCCTCTAGCAACTCCTAGAATATACAGTGGATAAGATATTTGCATAACTGATTATTCTTGCTATTCTTGTCTATTCTTGTCCATTCCTGAGGGTATTGTTTGTTTGTTTGTTTTACTTTATTAACAATCAGCTGCCTCTGCTCAGGAAGCTGGAGGCAATCTGGAACACATTTTTTACCCTGAATATAAAAATAAGAAACACATAAATTTAAAAAAATGGGTAGATCAAAAACAAACAAAACTGCTACTCCAATGAATGAAGACAAGAGCCCAGAAGAAACTACAAATCAGTCAGAAGTAACCATAAATAAGAAAAGTATGCAAGCAATAATAAACTTATTAATCACAGAAATGAAAACAACATTGGAGGAAAGGAAAGGCAGTATTAGGGAAACAACAGTTGAGACCCCCAAGGAAAATACTGATTATCTTGAGGCAATTAGAGAACTGAAAGCTGAAATAGCTGTAATGAAGAAAAAAGCTGAAGAAGGGAAAGCAGACTAACAGATGCAGAAAACAAAATTAGTCAGACAGAGGATGAGTTAGAGAAAACGAACAAAGAGGTGAAAAAACTCAAAAAGAGATTGAGAGACACTGAAAACAACAACAGAGACATATGCGAGAGCCCAGAATGAAAAAGGGTTTCAACAAAGGATAATATATCCTGCTAGACTTTCATTCAAACTAGATACAGGGATCAAAACCTTCTTAGACAAACAAGAGTTAAAGGAGGCAACCATCACCAAACCAGCCCTGAAAAAGGTTCTAAAAGACCTCTTATAAACAAGAACATCACTATAATACTTGCAATATATCAGAGCAAATAAAAATTTGTTGAACAATGGCACTACAATACATTAAATCCATAATATCAATAAATGTCAATGGCTTAAACTCACCCATCAAAAGGCACAGAGTGGGGGGATGGATCATAAAACATAACCCAACCATATGCTGCTTGCAAGAATCCCATCTGACACAACAAAATAAACACAGACTTAAAGTGAAAGGATGGAAAACTATCATACAGGCTAATGGACCACAAAAAAGGGCAGGAACAGCAATTCTCATCTCAGACACAATAGATTTTAAATTAAATAAAGTAATAAAAGATAGGCAAGGACATTACATAATGATTAGAGGATCAATCAGCCAAGAAGACTTAACAATTATTAACATCTATGCACCCAATGAGGGGCCATCTAAATACATCAAGCACCTACTGAAAGAACTTCAAAAATACATCAATACTAACACAATAATAGTGGGAGACTTTAACACCCCACTCTCACACTTAGATCAACAAAGCAGAGAATCAACAAAGATATAAGAGAATTAAATGAAGAGATGGACAGACTAGACCTCTTGGACATTTTCAGAGTCCTTCACCCCAATTAACTGGAATACACATTCTTTTCGAATCCACATAACACATACTCAAGGATAGACCACATGTTACGCCACAAAGACAGCACCAATAAATGCAAGAACATTGAAATCATCCTAAGTATCTTCTCAGGCCACAATGGAGTAAAACTAACATTTAAAATCAAACGGAAAATTATTAAAAATCACAGAATTTGGAAACTAAACAACATACTCCAAAGAACCACTGGGTCAGAGAGTCACTCAAGCAGGAAATTCAAATGTTCCTGGAAACAAATGAAAATGAAGACACAACCTATCAAAATATTTGGGACACAGCTAAAGCAGTACTGAGAGGGAAACTTATAGCCATATAATCACATATTAAACAACAAGAAAAAGCTCAAATGACTGACCTTACTGCACACCTCAGGGACTTAGAGGAAGAGGAACAAAGGAACCCTAAAGCAACCAGAAGGACAGAATCACTAAAATTAGAGCAGAAATAAACAACATCGAAAATAAGAGAATCATACAAAAGATCAATGAAGCCAAATATAGGTTCTTTGAAAGATTCAACAAAATTGACAAACCCCTAGCCAGACTCACCAAACAAAAAAGAGAGAAGACTCAAATTAATAGAATTGTAAATTATGGAGGAGATATCACAACTGACACCACAGAAATCCAGAAAATCATGTGAAACTTCTATGAAGAACTATACGCCACCAAGCTAGAGAATCTGGAAAAATGAAACAATTCCTAGAAATATATGCCCTTCCAAAACTCAACCAAGAAGAACTACAAAACCTAAATGCACCAATCACAGACAAAGAAATTGAAACCATTATTAAGAATCCCCCCAACAACAAAAGTCCTGGACCATATGGCTTCACAAACGAATTCTACAAAACCATACTTCTTAATCTTTTCCATAAGATTGAAGAAACAGGAATATACCCTTCCACCTCCTATGAAGCCAACATCACCCTGATACCAAAAGCAGATAGGGACACAACAAAAAAGGAAAACAGACCAATATCTCTGATGAACATAGATGCCAAAATATTAAAAAAGATCTTGGCCAACCGGATACAGCAGCACATCAAAAAAATTGTTCATCACGACCAAGTGGGATTCATCCCAGGAATGCAAGGCTGGCTCAACATCCATAAGTCAATCAATGTCATTCACCACATCAATAAAAGCAAAGCCAAAATGCACATGATTATCTCAATAGATGCACAGAAAGCCTTTGACAAAATCCAACACCTATTCATGCATAAAACTCTACAAAAAAAATGGGAATAGATGGGAAATTCCTCAAGGTAGTGGAATCTATATATAGCAAACCTACAGCCAACATCATACTCAATGGACAGAAGCTGAAAGTATTCCCCCTCAGATTGGGGACCAGACAGGGCTGTCAACTATCACCATTACTCTTCAACATAGTATTGGAAGTTCTTGCCATAGCAATCAGGCAAGAGGAAGAAATCAAAGGAATACAGATTGGAAGGGAAGAAGTCAAGCTCTCACTATTTACAGATGATATGGTAGTATACATAGAAAAACCTAAAGAATCCAGCAGAAAACTACTGGAAGTTCTTAGGCAATATAGCAAGGTGTCAGGCTACAAAATCAATGTACAAAAATCAGTGGCATTTCTTTATGCAAACACTAAATCTGAAGAAGAAGACTTCCAGAAATCACTCCCATTTACTGTTTCAGCACAATCAATAAAATACCTAGGAATAATTTGACCAAAGAAGTGAAAGACTTGTATACTGAAAACTATGAGTCACTACTCAAGGAAATAGAAACTGATACCAAGAAATGGAAAGACTTCCCATATTCATGGATTGGAAGAATAAATATCATAAAAATGAATATTCTCCCCAAAGCCATATACAAATTTATTGCTTTACCCATCAAAGTTCCACCAAGCTTCTTTAAGAGAATAGAACAAAAACTACATTCATTTATCTGGAACCCGAAAACACCTAGAATTGCCAAAACCATCTTGAGGAAAAGAAACAGAAATGGCAGCATAACACTCCCAGATGTCAAACTATATTATAAAGCCATCATCATCCAAACAGCATGGTACTGGAACAAAAATAGGCACACAGACCAGTAAAAGAGAATTGAAAGCCCAGAAATAAATCCCCACACCAATGGACATCTAATCTTTAATAAGGGGGCCCAGAGTATTAAATGGAAGAAGGAGGCTATCTTCAATAAATGATGCTGGGAAAACTGGGTTGTAACATGCAGAAGAATGAAATTGAGCCACTTTATCTCACCAGAAACAAAAATCAACTCCAAATAGATCAAAGACCTGGATGTTAGACCAGAAAGAATCAAATACTTAGAGGAAAACATTGGTAAAACACTTTCCCACCTACACCTCAAGGACATCTTTGATGAAATAAACCCAATTGCAAGGACGACTAAAGCAAATACAAACCAGTGGGACTACATCAAATTGAACAGCTTCTGCGCTGAAACTATTAAACAAACAAAGAGACCCCTCACAGAATGGGAGAAGATCTTCACATGCCATACATCAGACAAGAAACTAATCACCAAAATATATAAAGAGTTCAGCAAATTTAGCACCAAAAAAGCAAATTACCCCATCCAAAAATGGGCAGAGGATATGAACAGAACATCCAAAAGGCTAACAAACGCATGAAAAATTGCTCCAGGTGGCTGATTGTTAGAGAAGTTCAAATAAAGACAACACTGAGATACAACCTCACCACTGAGAGAATGTCATACATCAAAAAGGTCAGCAGCAACAAAGGCTGTGGGGACAGAGGAAACCTTTTGCATTGCTGGTGGGAATGTAAATTTTTCCAGCCTCTGTGGAGAGCTGTCTGGAGAACTCTCACAAGACTAGACATGGACCTTCTATATGATCCAGTAATTCCTCTCCTGGGGTTATACCCCAAGGACTCCATAAGCCCCAACCAAAAAGAGGTGTGTACTCCTATGTTCATAGCAGCACAATTCATAATAGCTAAAACCTTGAAGCAACCCAGGTGCCCAACAACAGATGAGTGGCTGAGAAAGTTGTGGTATATATACACAATGGAATAGTATACAGCGATCAAGAACAATAAACCCACCTTCTCTGACCCATCTTGGACAGAGCTAGAAGGAATTATGTTAAGTGAGCTAAGTCAGAAAGATAAAGATGAGTATGGGATGATCCCACTCATCAACAGAAGTTGAGGAAGAAGATCTGAAAGGGAAACTAAAAGCAGGACCTGACCAAATTGTAAGTAGGGCACCAAAGTAAAAACCCTGTGGTGAGGGTTAGACATGTGGCTTCCTGGGCCAGTAGGGGGTGTGGAGTGGGTGGGTGGGATGGGACACAGTCTTTTGGTGGTGAGAATGGTGTTTATGTACACTCCTAGTAAAGTGTAGTCATAAAAATCACTAGTTAATTAATATGAGAGGGGGAAATTAACTGTATGTCTCGAAGTTTTTAAAACACAGACCGAGTCTTTTTAATATATAGGATGTATATTTGATATGCGGACTCTCTCAAAAGCCTAGAACAAGTAGATCAGAAACAACCAGTGGCACAGCTATATACAAGATACTGGGTACTATACAGCAAACCCTAATAAAAGGACTTTTCAAAGTTAACCCAATTACCAAATAATGTGATGATAACAATAATTATCCATTGTCTTTTTGAACCCTAAGACAGCAGGAACCTCACATCTCCACTATAGAGCCTATATTTCCCCCAGTCCTGGAACCTTAGGATAGGGTCCACTTTCCTGCATGCCTCTCCCAATCCATATCAAGTAATATTACATCTGCCGATCGCAACCTAATCAACACAACGATTGCCACCTCAACATGCTTCAGCTCAGACTGTGTCCAGAGAATTCACGTGTGGAATGACAACCGTTCAGATTCATTACTCGGGTGAGACCTTTCCTTTCATAGTATTCTCTAATTCCATCCCAAGTGGTTCACTTTCTAACAAAGTCCCAAAACCTAGATATAGACCAGGTTCTGTGAGAGAGAGCATATATTCACATGTATCCATAAACTAGCGCAAAATATATACCTGAAAGCAGAAGTTCACTAGAGTTTGCAGTGAGTACCCCCCCAACACTTCATCTCCACTATTCCAACCTTTGGGTCCATGATTCTTCAAAAATTTGTTTGGCTTTGTATGTTAACTCTCTTTTAAGCCACCAGGTTCCAGATGCCATCAGGATGCCGGCCAGGCTTCCCTGGACTGAAGACCCCACCCTACTAGTGAAAGAGAGAGGCAGACTGGGAGTATGGATCGACCAGTCAATGTCAATGCTCAGTGGGGAAGCAATTACAAAAGCCAGACCTTCTACCTTCTGCAACCCACAATGACCCTGGGTCCATTCTCCCAGAGGGATAGAGAATGGGAAAGCTATCAGGGAAGGGGATGGGATATGGTGATTGGGTGGTGGGAGTTGTGTGGAGTTGTACCCCTCCTATCCTATGGTTTTGTTAATTTATCCTTTCTTAAATAAAAAATAAATTTAAAAAAAAGAACGTTTTCATAGCCCTAGGCAGAACAAGGAAATTAAGAAGCAGTGAAAGAGGTGAGTGGGGTGGGCAGGTTGGCAGCTCTCTGTGGTGCATTCAGCCCAAAACCAAGGCTGTGCTCTCTTATTTCTATGTGCTGCCTTTCTAGACAGTGACAAATAGAAGAAAGTCTTTGTGAAGTTAGAAAACAAGTAGTTCTAGCAATAAATTAGAAAGAACAATACACATTTTTATTAGTGATTTAACATTGATTTATAAAATTACAATATGAAGGGGTATAACTCCATACCATTCCACCACCAGAGTTCTGAATCCCCAATCTCTCCATTAAAGCTATAGAATTTTTCCTAAGGTTGCAGGTATGGGTTAACTATTACCTCTATAACTATATGTCTATATTTATATGTAGTTGCCCATTTTTTAAGGTCCCATCTTCTTTTCCTTCTAAATCACACATAAACCTATTACTATATCCAAATGTTCCTCTCTGTTTCTCTCTCCAGGTCCTGATGGAGTTGGAGTTCAGAGCCCTCTGGTCATCTTCCCCCTATCACTTCTCCCCTACTGAAGTATGGATCAAAATCAATATACACATTCACAGAAACTAATAATTCTTTTCTCAATAGCTAAATAGCCAGATAGGAAAGATACCTGTTCTATAGCAACAGAGAGAGAGAGAGAAAGAGAGAGAGAGAGAGAGGAGAAAAATACCCTGGGAGACCATTTTTGAACCAGCACAGAAAATAGTGTCATGTGATGGGACTTTACCAAAGAATCAGGTCCAATTTTGGAAAGTTGGGGAGATGGCACAGCAGTAGTATACAGAACTTGCCTACAAGAGGGTCTAGGTTTGATCCCTGGCAACACCACTAGCCAGAGATGAGCACTGGTCTGGTCAAAACTAAAACTTAAAAGGAAGCAGACCCAGCATTTGAAAAATCTCACTTCATGTCATGTGTCCCTTGTTCACTGATCTGTGTATTTTCTTTTCAGAATAGGTTCTAGAGCAATGGACCCTTTAAACTCTTATCGGTGAAGAGTGTTGGCAAACAGGCTTGACACATTCAAGTGACTCTTAAAGAAATACAGCTTCCAGGCATAGAATGTCCCCATTGAGAGGAATCTCAAGAGACATGTGATCTAGTCCCCTGCTTCTGGGCAGCTGACTGCCACACTTTGTAGAGGAAATCTGTCCATAGTTGGGGGAAAGCTTCCTCCTCTGGGATCCTTGGTTCTTCTCCTTCCATGACTGAAAGAGGAACCCTTTCTATACTTTACATGGGCAGGGAGCAGTATGGAGAGAACCACATGCCACCCTCTCACCCTCATAATGAAATGAAGACTTAGAGCTAGGGTGCTCTGACAGCCTGCCACCACTGTTCAGTCTTCAGGATCTATGATTCCAGACCTAGACCTGGCAGCCAAGTCAGGGTGTGTTTACTCTGGCTGCTAAGAGGAGAGAAAGAAAGGCTTGAGAAGTGTGTAACTGCAGCAAGAAAGACTTAGGTATCCTGGTTTCCTACACCCTCTGTACTTTGTCTCTTATTGTTGTTGTTGTTTTCAGACAGAGAGATACCACGGCACAAAAGCTCCCTCCCATGTTGTGGGGACCAGGCTAGAAACTAGGTCCAATGCGTAACCAAGCAGTTTCACTATCCAAACAAGCTACTTTGCCAGCTCCCCACTTTAGTCTTCTAATAAACTTGTGGGAGAAACCCCTTTCAAATTCCACCAACCCATCTCCCTATCTTCCTGTTACAACCCATCTCAAGTCTAGGACTGACTTTCAGAGAAACAGACCTGCAGGGCAGGCCCGTTCTTTCTAGGAGTGTGGTGGAAATCAATACCCCCAGTACTCAGAAGGCCAGTGGACAGTGAGGGCTCAAGCACATGAAGTCATGTCTGTAAACACTGGACATGAACAGGTTTCTCCATGAAGGGGTTGCCCACACAAACAGCAGGCTGCCACCATCCCTTCCTCTTGAACTAAGAGTCCTGGAGCCTGGCTAGAGCTTTGGCTGGATGTTATGTGCACAGGACTCATTCCAGTGTTGAACGTTGAGAGGTTGGCTTGCCTCTTTCAAAAATCTGATTCATTATGGTAATATTTTTTGACTTCTTGATTTTCAGTTGTGCCTAAACATTGTAACTGCACCCTAGAGATGTATTCATTGTTGAGACAATTTCTCCAAAACAATTTTATTTATTTATTGATTGATTGATTGATTGAATAGTGACAGAGAGAGAAGTCGAGGGAGAAGGAGAAAATAGAGAGGTAGAGAGAAACCCATAGCACTGTTTCAGCTCAAGTGAAGCTTCCCCCCTGTAGTTGGGGACTAGGAGTTTGAACTCAGTTCTTTGGACACTATAATATATGTGCTTTACCAGGTGTGTCAGTGCCCAGCCCAACCCCAAAGTATTTTTACAAGAAATTAGAGTCAACAATAATTGTCATTAAGGCTTAATGGGGTTTACCTGCATCTTGGTTGGCAGGCCTGGATGTCTAGCTGCTAGTCTTAGACAATCACAGAAAAACCCAGAAACTTATCTATTGTAGGCCTCAAAAGAGTAGACTAAGGGCCCTCATGGAATAATTTAAACTGCAAAATTAACAGATATTTTTTTTTTAGCTGAGCTGGAGGAGTCACCATTCTTCTGAGCTCCTGCTGAAAATGTCACAGAGGTATGTGGGTGTGGCTTCAAGAGGTGATAGTTTACTTGGACTAGGTTGCTTCCAGGTTTCGGGGATTACAAATTGTGCTGCTATGTCTTGCATGTACAAATATATTTTTTGATGGGTGTGTAAGTCCTTAGGATATATCCCTAGGAGAGGAATTGCTGGGTCATAGGGTAGGTCCATTTCTAATCTTGTGAGCATTCTCCACAGGGATTGGACCAGTTTATAGTCCTACCAGCAGTGCAAAAGGGTCCCTTACCTCTCCTCCCCTTGTTCAACCTCTCAAACATTTGTTCTTACTATCTTTTCTGATGTATGACATTCTCACTGGAGTGAAGTGATATCTCATTGTTGTCTTTATTTTCATTTCTCTGACCATCAATGATGGAGCATTTTTTCATAGAACTGTTGGCCTTCTGGATCTCTTCCTTGTCACCAAGGAAGAGATTCTGTTCATATACTCTCCACACTTTGGATGGGGTCATTTTGTTGTTGTTGTTTTTGTTTTGTTTTGTTTAAGAAAAGAGACATTAACAAAATTGTACGATGGGGGGGGTACAACTCCACACAGTTTCCGCCACCCATTCTCCATATCCCATCCCCTCCCCAATAGCTTTCCCATTCTCTATCCCTCTGGGAGCATGGACCCAGGGTCATTGTGGGTTGCAGAAGGTAGAAGGTCTGGCTTCTGTAATTGCTTCCCTGTTGAACATGGGCATTGACTGGTTGATCCATACTCTCAGTCTGCCTCTCTCTTTCTCTCTCTAGTAGGGTGAGTCTCTGGGGAAGCGGAGCTCCAGGATGCATTGGTGGGGTCTTCAGTCCAGGGAAGCCTGGCTGGCATCCTGATGGCATCTGGAACCTGGTGGCTAAAAAAAGAGTTAGCATACAAAACCAAACAAATTGTTGAAGAATCATGGACCCAAAGATTGGAATAGTGGAGATGAAGTGTTGGGGGGTGCTCACTGCAAACTCTAGTGTACTACTGCTTTCAGGTATATATTTTGCACTAGTTTGTGGATACATGTGAACATATGCTCTCTCTCACAGAACCTGGTCTATATCTAGGTTTTAGGACTTTGTTAGGAAGTGAACCACCTGGGATGGAATTAGAGAATACTATGAAAGGAAAGGTCTCACCTGAGTGATGAAGCTGAAGGGTTGTCGTTCCACACCTGAAGTCTCTGGACACAGTCTGAAGTGAAGCATGCTGGGATGGCACTCGTTGCATTGATTAGGTTGCAATCAGCGGATGCAATATTATTTGATAAGAATTAGGAGAAGCATATGGGAAAGTGGGCCCTTCCCTAGGGTCCCAGGACTGGGGGAAGTTTAGGCTCTATAATGGAAATGTGAGGTTCCTGCTGTCTTAGGGTTCAAGAAGACAATGGATATTTACTGTTATCATCACATTATTTGGTAATTGGGTTAACTTTGAAAAGTCCCTTTGTTAGACATACAATCAATTTTCCCCTCTCATATTAATTAAACAGTGATTTATATGACTACAATTTAATAGGTGTGTACATAAACACCATTCCCATCACGAAAAGATTGTGTCCCATCCCACCCACCCACCTCTACCCCCACCCCCTGCCAGCCCAGGAAGCCGCATGTCCACCCTCCCGCTCACCACAGGGTTTTTACATTGGTGCCCTACTTTCAATTTAGTCAGATCCTGCTTTTAGTTTCCCTTTCTGATCTTCTTTCTCAACTTCTGTTGATGAATAGGATCATCCCATACTCACCTTTATGTTTCTGACTTTGCTCACTTAACATAATTCCTTCTAGCTCTGACCAAGATGGGTCAGAGAAGTTGAGTTAATTGTTCTTAGTAGCTGCATAGTATTCCACTGTGTATATATACCACAGCTTTCTCAGCCACTCACCTGTTGTTGGGCACCTGGGTTGCTTCCGGGTTTTAGCTATTATGAATTGTGCTGCTATGAACATAGGAGTACACACATCTTTTTGGTGTTATGTTGTTTTTGTTGTTGCTGCTGCTGCTGCTGAGTTTGGCGAACTCTTTATATATTTTGGTTATTATCTTTTTGTCTAATATATGGCATGTAAAGATCTCCCATTCTGTAAGGAGTTTCTTTGTTTCGGTGGTAGTTTATTTTGCTGTGCAGAAGCTTTTCAGTTGATGTAGTCCCATTGGTTTATTTTTGTTTTTATCTTACTTGTAAGTGAAGATGCCTATAAAATTTAGATAGAAAAGAGTTCTGCCAATATTTTCCTCTAATTATTTGATAGTTTCTGACCTAACACCCAAGTCCTTGATCCGATTACAGTTTACTTTTGTTTGTGGTGAAATATGGTAGTTCAGTTTCATTCTTCTGTACATTTCTTTTTTTTAATATTTATTTTATTTATTTATTCCCTTTTGTTGCCCTTGTTGTTTTATTGTTGTAGTTATTATTGTTGTTGTCGTTGTTGCGTTGTTGGATAGGACAGAGAGAAATGGAGAGAGGAGGGGAAGACAGAGAGGAGGAGAGAAAGATAGACACCTGCACCCTGCTTCACCGCCTGTGAAGCTACTCCCCTGCAGGTGGGGAGCCGGGGTTCGAACCGGGATCCTTATGCCGGTCCTTGTGCTTTGCGCCACCTGCGCTTAACCCACTGCGCTACAGCCCGACTCCCTCTTCTGTACATTTCAACCCAACTTTTCCAACACCAATTTTCAAAGAGGCTCTCCTTTCTCCATCTAATCAATTGGGCCCCTTTGTCAAAAATTAGGGGAGTCAGGTGGTAGCGCAGCAGGTTAAGCGCACTTGGCGCAAAGTGCAAGGACCAGCCATAAGGATCCCAGTTCAAGCCCCCGGCTCCCCACCTGCAGGGGAGTCGCTTCACAGGCGGTGAAGCAGGTCTGCAGGTGTCTGTCTTTCTCTCCCCCTCTCTGTCTTCCCCTCCTCTCTCCATTTCTCTCTGTCCTATCCAACAACGACATCAATAATAACTACAACAATAAAACAAGGACAACAAAAGAGAATAAATAAATAAATAAATGTAAAATTTTTTTTTAAATTAGATGTCCATAGCTATGGGACCTTACTTCTGGGCTCTCAAGTTTATTCCATTGTCTTGTTCCAGTGCCGGGAAGTTTTTATTACAATGGCCCTATATATAGTTTGAGATCTGGAATTGTGATGCCTCTAGTTCTGTTCTTTTTTCTCAAGATTGTTTTGGCAATTCTAGTTCCAAATTAATGTTTGTAGCTTTTGTTCTATTCTTTTTTTTTAAATTAATGAGAATTGCATTAAGTTTGTATATGGCTCTGGGTAGAACAGAGATTTTGATGATGTTGTTTCTTCCAGTTCATGAACATGGAATATCTTTCCACTTCTTTGTATCTTTTTCTGTTTCCTTGAATAGTGACTTAATTTTCAGTATACAAATCTTTCACTTCTTTTGCTAGGTTTATTATTATTTTATTGCTTTTGCTGCTATAGTGAATGGGACTGATTTCTGGATTTCTTCTTCTGACTTAGTATTGGCTTAATAGAATGCTATTGATGTTTGTATGTTAATTTTGTAGCCTGACACCTTACTATATTGCCTGATAATTTCCAGGAGCTTTCTGCTGGATTCTTTAGGTTTTTCTATATATACTATCATGTCATCTGCAAATAGTGACAGTTTAACTTCTTTTCCAATCTGTATCCCTTTATTTCCTTGTTCTTGCCTGATTGCTATGGCAAGAACTTCCAACACTTTATTGAATAGTGATATATATACATATATATATATATATATATATACATATATATATATATTTAATGGAATACTACTACTCAGCTATTATATGAATTCACCTCATCTTAGATGGAATTTGAAGGAATCATGTTAAGTGATATAATACAGAAAGAGAAGGATGAATATGGGATGATCTCACTCATGGACAGAAGTTGAGAAATAAGAACAGAAAGTGGGCAAAAAAAAAAAAAAGCAGAACTTGAACTGGGTTTGGTGTATTGCACCAAAGCAAAAGAATGGGGGGGGGGGAAATAGGTCCTAATGCATGATGTTGGATGAGGACTCCAGGCTGGGAGTGAGTGTTTTGCAGAAAACTGAGAATTTTTACACTGTACCAATAACTATATTTACTGTAAACCATTAACACCCTCAATAAAGAATGAAAAATAAATAAAACACACAAATAAGTAAATAGACAAGAGTTACAAGCTTGGGGTCAGTTAAAAGTGTTCCCCTTATTCACTGGGGTTTCTCTGTCTTCCCCAGAGTACTGGTGTAACTGTGAGGTGACTGAATATAAGAACATGCTGAGTATACTACCTTGTGTAATGAGACCTACATGTACAATCTGTTACTACAATCCTGAGAGTGTGAGAAGAATCAGCCTGTGAGAAGGCACTATTACACAGGAAAAATTGAGAAGGGAAGAGAAGGAAGTGTTCAGGGGCCATGCTGTCAGAATGAGAGAACAGTTGTGAGCACTGGGGCTGCTCAGGTGTCCAGTTCCCTTGATGACATACAGCAAAGAGGCACCAGACCTGGTGCTTCTGCTCTCCATGGTGAACAGAGCTATGACTAATGCAGGCTAAGTGCTTAGCATGGACTCAATAACTGATAACTGTTGTATTTCCAGAGAACCCAGGTTCTTACTTTCCACAAGAAACTAAGTCCTTTCCAATATTTCAGATATGCACATAACTGTATGTTCAGGACAAGCTGGGTTTTTAGGTGAAAAATGGTCATTGACTGACAATGTAAAACTATTGGCTTCCCAAAAGTCACTAAAATTGATAATCATGCCTCTCTCTAGTCTCTAAAAGGAAGAGCTGTTTCTATTTTTTGGCTAGGTTACTTTTTTGTTCTGCTTTATTATCACTTTATTGGGGAAATGTTGATTACAGGGGAACATTTCAACATTTCCCAAAGATAGGTGTCAGCTCACCTTAAGGAGGAACCATCTTTTCTAAAAAAAAAAAAAAAAATTATTTCTAAAAAGGAAAAATTGACAAAACCATAGGCTAAGAGGGGTACAGCTTCACACAATTCCTACACTGTATCTCCTCCCCTCCCCTGATAGCTTTCCTATTCTTTATCCCTCTGTGAGTATGGACCCAGGGTCATTATGGGGTGCAGAAGGTGGAAGGTCCGGCTTCTATAATTGCTTTCCCACTGAACATGGGCATTGACAGGTTGATCCATACTCCCAGCCTGCCTCTCTCTTTCCCTAGTGTTGTAGGGCTCTGGGAAAGCAGGGCTCCAGGACACATTGGTAGGGTTGTCCGTCCAGGGAAGTCTGGTTGGCATCATGGTAGCATCTGGAACCTGGTAGGTGAAAAGAGAGTTATCATATAAAGCCAAACAAGTTGTTGACTAATCATGAATCTAAAGTCTGGAATACTGCAGATGAAGAGTTGGGGGGGGGGGCAGTTCCTCCGTTTTGTAGATAGCTAGTAGGCCTATATTCCAAAGGGCCTATGACTATACTAGTTTTTGTTTGTTTTTTTCCTGAGCCTGTCATCTGATATGCAGGTGGATGCAAGTGATTGTCTGGGGAAATGATGTCATGGCTGGAAAAGGACCAAAAAGCTGGATCAGGGAAGAGAGTAGCTCCCAAATATGGGAAAGGTGCATAAATATTGTTGACTATAAACTCCACCGATTTGATGTGATCTGGGGCCCATAATTAGCTTAGGAGCCTATGTGACCTCTGCATCCCTGTAGATCTGAGCTCACATTCTGTGGTCATGAGTAGGAACATTCCAAGCTGCCCAATTTCAGGACCCATCTAGGAGGAACCATTTTCTAATGAATTGACGCATGCATGAGGACTTTTAAGTGGTTGCTATCTCCTTTCTGTGTCCACAGCAGTGCTTCTAGCTTTAAAAGAAGGCTCTGGAACTAAAGAAAGAAGTGGTAGAATTGTGGTCCGGGAGGTGGCACAGTGATAAAGCTTTGGACTCTCAAGCATGAGGTCCCGAGTTCGATCCCCGGCAGCACATGTGCGAGAGTGATGTCTGGTTCTCTCTCTACTCCTATCTTTCTCATAAATAAATAAAATCTTAAAAAAAAAAAAAAAGAAGTGGTAGAATTATCAAGCAATTGGAGGTGGCATATCTGAGCCATCACAAGGCCCAGAGGCTCATAGTAAAAATCCAATTTCAAAGTGTTTTCTCTTTTTCAAGTCAAGGGAAACAGGACTCAAGAAGCATAGGGGATTTGAGATATAGGTCAGATATTCACCACATAGGCAGCTATAGAAGGGAGAGTGTTGTTTTCTATGGGTTAGGTTGTTTTCGCCGGGCTGGCTTCACGGGCGGGTAACAGACGACCAGGGACTCATGGTTGAGCTGTAGGCAGTATCTCTTTATTCATGCAGGACGCAGCACAATCTAAGCCGAGCTAAGCTAAACTAAAGTACTGTAAAACTCACAATGCTGTCTTTATATATACTTGCCATGTAGGGTGGAAACAGGATGTGACATAGAGAGGGTGGAAAGAAAAGTGACTGGTGAAAATCAGAGTGTGACAAGGAGGGGGTAGAGCAGGCGAGAATCCTCTATCACTGAACCACCAATGCCCTGGAGTGCTTTATGTAAATGTAAAAGTGATTTATGTAAATAGACCAAAGCTTTGAATGGGATTAAATCTATCCCTATATAGGCATATGATTAAGCAGAAGCCAGGGGGAGCTGGCATACTATCCAACAGGAGAGGGCTCTGTGGAAACCACCTTGGAATTAAAATGTGACTGTCAACTAATTTATTCCTTCCACTGTTTTTTGAAGGTCCAAGCAGAAAAAGGCATGGTATTCTTGGAAGCCATGGGTGGTCTTCTAGTGTTCAGAGTATCATAGCCATTCAGCAGGGCCACAGAATTTGACCACATGTAGTACTTCTGATTTTCTTTCTTCCTCCCATGGGCAATGTTCCTGTGTCCCTGGGCTCAGTCACACAGTCAGAACATATAAAGACAACTTATACAGTAGATCTGGGACTGCAGAGGCAACTTCAGGACGTGTTGCTACAAAACTGGGATCTTAGCAATCAAAGATGGAATATTGTACAGATAAGCAAACTTTCATGGGGAACACATTGTTTCAGAAGAGCAAGGATTGTTGCCTAAGGGGCTAGTGAGCCTGTTGACTGTAGGTAACAGCTCTGTCTTCCTGGGTTCCTGGGCTTCTGTGCATCCCACTGCACCCCAGCCAAATTTTAGCTTTTCTTTTTCCTTGTAATTATTTGTTTGTTTCTAATCAGAGTACTGCTTAACTCTGGCTTATGTTGATGCAGGGGACTGAACCTGGGACCTCAGAACCTCAGGCATAAAAGCCTTTTGCATAACCATTATGATATTTCTGCTGCCCCAACCCAGCCTTCTAAGGCTCACCCTCTGTGGTGTATGCCAGTCTCTTAAGAGCCCATTCTCACGGTGCTCAGCCCTGCAGATACTTGGTGAATGTTTGATAAGTTCCCAGCATGGGTTTCTAAGCATAGCCAGGCCCATCCAAAGCTTCAGATCTGTTATTTGTTCCCTTTTTATCTACTTATCCAGCAAATGGAGATTCTGCCTTGTGCTAGGCATAGTGCAGGTTGAGTGAATAAGGTCTCTTTGTGAACTTAACAGAGAAACACTGCTATGTGAATCCACAAAGGCACACAATAGGAAAGAGCAAGCCAGTGACACCCCCATGTGACAGGAATATTAGGCCCAGGTCTAGACCCAGGCAGACCATCCCTCAGCTGGGACCCCAAAGAAAGTCTGTATACAGTGTCCAGGAGAAGTAGGAAGCAGTGAGTATTTTCAGCAAGCCCTCATTTTAATAAGGCACTTCTCCATGAGACACTCTGTAGGGCTCTGAATAAGGTGTTCCTGCTGCAGTTCTCCAGCCTGTTTCAGGGGCGACTCAACAAGAGTGGGAGTGGGAATGGGGCTCAGACCTCTCTTTTCAGTTTCCTGAACCCCCAATTGTAGAACAGAAGTAAAATATTATAGGAGTTGCTTTGAGGAGCCAATGAGACAGTGGAAATGAGAGAGCTGTGAAAACTAAAGACATGTTTAAAAACAATTAAGGTGTTTGGGGGCATCAGAACCAACAATAGTATTATTTTTAATATAATCATTATGACCTGTATCTCCTCCCACCCCCCGGAAATTATTCTTTGAAAGAAAAGGAAAAGGGAGGCAGAAGCTAGACTGCTCCAACAGGAAGTAAATAAATACCGCTTCTGGGGAGGAGGGACAGCAGGGTTTCCCCAAGGCCCTGAGAAAGGTCTGGGTGGTGCAGGAAGCCAGCAGCTTGGCCTGCTGCTCCAGATGGGTCAGGGAACAGACACATCTGCCCACAAACCACTGTCAGCACCCCAGAGGGGCCCCAAGCCACCCTGCAGGCCAGACCCAGGGTTTCCCCACAGGACTGGCTGCCAGCTACCCACCCTCCTGTGAATGGGTATGGTTTCCAGGTGACTCATAGGAACAACACACACACAAATGAAAAAGATAAAGTTGAGGCAATTAGCATTATTCTAAGCAAATCTAGTATCCAGGACCCATATTGTCTTCTGGCTTATCTCAGGATCAGAAAGAAAATAAGAAAAGGCTTGCCTTTGCTTCTCTCAGAACAAGAGCATTTCTGCCCTTTTCTTTCTCAGTGATAACAACTGTTCTGTGGTTTGACGTAAGTGTTCATGAACTCACCACCACAGTCAAGGCTGCTCAGAGAGTGAGAGGTTGCTGGGGGCTGCTTTAGAGTCAGCTGGGGATTTGATCCCAGCTGTATGATCGCAGGCAATCACCTAGCTTTAACCTAGTGGACACCCACTTTTTCTGTTTAAAAAGTAGAAATAATAGTGGTGCTTGCCTCATAAAGATTACATTATTAAATGTGAGGTAAGTGCTTAGAACAACTGCCTACAGGATAGTACACTGCTTTACCATGTGCATAAGCCAGCTTCATGCCTAGCCCCCATCACAATGAAGAAAGCTCTCTGTCTCTCTCGCTCTGTCTCTCTCTTCTTGTACTGGCACTTCTATCTCTGCATTTCTCTCTGTCTGCACACACACACACACACACACACACACATATGGATATGTGGATATGATTAGAAAATTAAGACTTAATTAAGACTTAATAAAGATAGCTAATATTATTATATTTGCTTCTCCTCCTTCTCCTTCATCATCTTAGCAAAAAGTACAGATTTATTTAGGGAAAGGGCACATACCAGGCAGAGTTTAAGACATAAGAAAAAGCCTGATTGCATGGAGTAGAAATATTTTTACTTAGGGAAAGGAAAAAAGGCATACATGCTCCAGTGAGAGGGCAGGCTTGACTCAAAAAAAAAAAAAGCCAATATTATCTTTTTAAAATATAGATTTAGTAGTGAGTTAATAACAGTTTACAAGATTGTAAAATTACAGTGATATAGCCCTACACTATACCCACCACCACAGTCTGTGCCCCCACAACCTCCATAGTTCTCACAAGTTTGTCTCTAAAGTCTTGAAGACAGTTTGGCTATTCCTATTTATTTATTTACAAGCTCATATGTGTTAGAAGCAGTAGTTTTAAGGAATGTTAGGAGTAGTTTTAAAAGTTCTCTTTCATGCAGTTATTTGTTAAGTGCTTTTAGTATAAGTTGTTTGTGGTGTGAGATGGAAAATTCCTTGCCCTTTCCCCTTTGAAGAACAGGACTTAATCAGTAAGCCACCGGTTGTTTACCAAGAATCAGTAAGCCACCGGTTGTTTACCAAGACCCTGCAAACAGGCAAAGCTTATCAGGGCCTTTGCACTAGGAAATTATTTTCTAGGAAGGGGAAGCTGATGGCAGGGGGATGTGGTGACCCTACCTGGCTAGATTCTATTGGTTGTGTGACTTTGCTATGTTTGAAACCAGCCCGCGCTTTGCTTTGAATGGATCATGCTTTTGCTAAGTTTGAAATGATTGGGTTTTTGTGTTCTCTATGGCCTGTTATTGGATGTAGGTTGATAAGGTGATGTGTTCCCCCTCCCTGAATGTATTCAGAAATCCTATAAATTGTGTGGTTTGAGCCTTGTTCGGGATCGAGCTTGGTGGACTGCTGCTAGCCACCATCTCGGCCCGGATTTGAATTCGTTAATAAACATCTTTGCTTCCTTGCAGTGGATGGTGGTTAATTCTCGCTCTGTAACAATATGTTTCAGTTCTCTGTATTCTACATATAAGTATAACCATTCACTAGTTGTCTTTCACTTCCTTATTTCCTAAGTCACCTCCAATTTTATCTATACATTTTGTCCCAGAGGACACAATTTCATACTCTTAAACTGCAGAGCAGTATTCCATAGTTTCTTTATCCAGTTTTTCATTGGTAAGAAACATCTTTTTTTATTAGTGATTTACAGTATTACAAAATAGCAGGGGTACGACATTCGACAATGTTCCCACCACCAGAATTCTGTGTCCCCAGTCCCTCCATTGGAAACTGCAGTGGTTCTCCCAAGGTCACAGATATAGCTGACTATTATTTCTGTAACTGTCTATTTATCTATATGTATTTTTTCCCTTTGTTCTATGTCCCTATGTTCTCTTCCTTTTTAAGTCACACCTACATCTATTACTACTCCCAGCTGTCTTTCCATTTTTTCCTCTTCTCAGAATCCTGATGGAAATGGGTTTCAGAGTCCTCTTGTCATCTTCCCCTAACATTTGTCCCCTTCTGAGAGTATGGACCAAAATTCTTTGTGGGGTGCAGAGTTAGGAATTCTGGTTTCTGTAGTTACTTCTCTGCTGGACGTGAGCTTGGCAGGTCAGTCCATACCCCCAGCCTGTTTCTATCTTTCCCTAGTGAGGTAGAGCTCTGGAGAGGTGAGGTTCCAGGACATATTGGTATGGTCGCCTGTCCAAAGAAGTCAGGATGGAATCATAGTAGTATCTCCAACATTTGTTGCTGCTGCCATTTTTGATGTATGCCATTCTCTCAGGGATGAGGTGGTATCTCAGTGTTGTCTTTATTTGCATTTGTCTGACAATCAGTGACCTGGAGCAATTTTTCATGTGTTTGTTAGCCTTTTGGATCTCTTCTGTAGTAAATGTTCTGTTCATATCCTCTGCCCATTTTTGGATGGAGTCATTTGCTTTTTTGGTGCTGAGTTTGCTGAGTTTAGTTATTAGTCTCTTGTCATTCTGTGAGGGGTCTCTTTGTAGGATGGTTTCTCTGGCTGTGCAGAAGCTTTTCAATTTGATGATATACCCCCCAACCTTTTCCCAGGTGGTACTGTGAATAAACTGCTGACTACCTGGCTAAGCATGAGGTCCCAAGTTCAAACCCTGGCATCATATGTGCCAATGTGATGCTCTGGTTTTTTTCCTCCTTTATCATTAATAAAATTTATTAATTTTAAAATAATCTTGTTAATTTTGGATAGAGACAAAGAAATTAAGAAAGGGGGAGACATCTGCAGTACTGCTTCACCATCATGAAGCTTTCCCCCACAAGTGGGAACCAGGGGCTTGTTGAACTTGGGTCCCTGTCGTTGTAGCATGTGTGCACTATGGGTGGGCCACTGTCCAACCCCCCGAAAAATATATTTAGTCTGCTATACATGTTTGTCTACATATCTACTATTCTTTACAGACAGGAACCAAGACCCAGTTATATAGCAAAATGCCACTTCTTCTAGCGTTTGCCCTTCTTCCGTAGCCAGTCAACAGTGTCAGGTTGAGCCTGATGTAAAGTTTCGAGACCTCCTTTGAATCTGGAGAGGTGGCAGTCATTGACTATGTGGGTCATAGTCTGTCTGTAGCCGCAGGGGCAGTTCGGGTCGTCCCTGGCTCCCCAGCGATGGAACATAGCGGCGCACCGGCCATGGCCTGTTCAATAGCGATTGAGGAGGGCCCAATCATAACGTGCTAGGTCAAAGCCGGGTTGATGCTTGCAGGGGTCTGTGATGAGGTGTTTGTTCTTTACCTCAGCTGACTGCCAACTCTGTTTCCAAGAGTCTGGAACAGAGAAGTTCAGTGTAGGCGTAGGGGACCAGATTGGGTGACGAGACGTCAAGCGTTGGACAGGGTGGGCCAAGATATCCGCGTACATTGGCAGGTCCGGTCGAGCGTAAACGTGGGAAATGAACTTAGATGATGCCGCATCCCGACGAATATCTGGCGGGGTGATGTTGCTAAGAACTGGCAGCCATGGAACCGGGGTGGAACGGATGGTTCCAGAAATTATCCTCATGGAGGAATATAATTTGGAATCGACCAAGTGGACATGGGGGCTACGGAACCATACTGGGGCGCAGTATTCTGCAGTGGAATAGCATAATGCCAGAGATGATGATCGTAGTGTAGAAGCGCTCGCGCCCCATGAGGAGCTGGCCAGTCTTGCAATGATGTTATTCCTCGCGCCTACCTTTGCTGCAGTTTTTATGAGATGTTCGTGAAATGACAGAGTGTGATCGAGAATAACGCCAAGATAGACTGGCTGGGCTTCGTGCTGGATTCTCGTATCACCAAGCTGCACATTAAGCTCACGCGAGGCCGAGGCATGGTGTAGATGGAAAACAGATGATACCATTTTTGCAGTGCTAGGGATTAGTCGCCATTTTTTACAGTAATCAGATATCAGAGACATGTCTTTCGTGAGTGTTTCCTCGAGGATGTCGAACTTGGATGCCTGAGTTGCACAGCAGATGTCATCGGCGTAGATGAACTTCCTTAAAGAAGTTTCTGGAAGGTCATTGATGTAAATATTAAATAGCGTAGGAGCCAGAACAGAGCCCTGGGGGAGGCCACTTGAGACAAGTCTCCCATCTGCTAGACTTGTCACCAGATGCACCCGGAATCTTCTGTTTTGGAGAAGAAACGATATAGTGTTGGTCACCCATGGAGGCAGGCATCTTGGGATCTTGACTAGGAGATCACGGTGCCAGAAAATGTGCCACTGAAAATGTCTTTTATATGAATAATGATGAAAGTATCCAAGAGTTGGGAGCAAGACGTTTCTTATCATAAAGTAGCCTAGTTGGAAGAGACATAGTCTTTCCCATTTTAGGGATTTTTCCTAGAATTTCTTATAATAGGCTGACTTGCCATACTTCCACTACAGCCTATTCTCTTGCTGCTTAACCCAGCTCTCACTCATGCACTAGGTTTTATTATTTTCATTTGACAGAACAGAGATAAATTGAGAGGGGAGGGAAGACTGAGAGGGAAAGAAAAGAGATGCCTGCAACCCTGTTCCCCTCTGCAGGTGGGGAGCAGGGGTATTACTGTACAAAGTAATATGTGCTCTCAACCTGGTGCATGAGATTTAGGTGGGAAAGTGTTCCACCAATGTTTTCCTCTAAGTATTTGACTGTTTCTGGTCATTTGATCCAGTTGGAGTTGACTTTTGTTTCTGGTGACATAAAGTGGTTCCGTTTCATTCTTCTGCATGTTTCAACCCAGTTTTCCCAGCGCCATTTATTGAAGAGAGCCCGCTTCCTCCATTAAATATTTTGGGCCCCTTTATCAAAAATTAGATTCCATATGTGTGGGGGTTTAGTTCTGGGCTTTCAATTCTGTTCCACTGGTCTGTGTGCCTATTTTGTTCCAGTACCAGGCTGTTTTGATGATGATGGCCTTATAATATAGTTTGAGATCTAGGAGTGTGATGCCTCCATTTCTGTTTTTTGTTTTTTTCCTCAAGATTGTTTTGGAAATTTTTGGGTGTTTTCTGGTTCCAGATAAATTATTGTAGTTTTTGTTATATTCTCTTAAAGAAGCTTGGTGGAATTTTGATGGGTATGGTGTTAAATTTGTATATGGCTCTGGGGAGAATATTCATTTTGCTAACATTAATTCTTTTCCATTTCATAGTAGTATCTACAACTTAGTGCCCAAAAGGCAGTAAGTGATGAAGCAGGACAAAATGTTTAATAAATAAGATCCAGAAAGTTGGAATAGAGCAGGTGAGAATAGGGATTTTAGGGTGGTAAGAAGCTAGGAAGTCTATTTCAGGTATGTTCCTAGGGACCCACATCTTTAGTACTTTTTGCCTGAGCTTGATAGTTAACATGGAGGTGGACCAAAAATACTATGTGTAGATGTAGTCAGAGTTGAAAATAGAACTAGAAAGATGGATTAGGGCAGAGAATAGCTGGTAAGCAATATCTTGATAACAATATTATTTGGTGTACATTATCATATCTCTCCTCATTAACTATTTTCACAAGGGAGAGCAGTTAGAGAAAGAGCAGAGCATCACTCTAGCATATATGGTATCAGTGATCGAACCCAGGACCTCATGCTAACAAATCCCATGCTCTACAACTGGGCAACTTCCCAGCTGCTCATTAACTACTTTTTTTTATAATACTCAAACAACCTCACATGTGCTGAATGTATTGAATATATGCAGTGGTCCTCTAACATTTGTAATTCACACAAAAGCTCATTGTCTTACTGCTGTGTTCTCCACCCTTCTCCTTAACCCAGAGGCCCCCATGGCACCTTACTTTCCCACCTATGAATGGGCACACTGCCAGCCCCTCTCCCTTCCACATACTGTCCTGACACCCTCTTGCAGGAGGAAGACATCCTCACTCCAAAGTGCCCTAGAAGGCCAGAGGGATCTCAGGAAGACCCGGATTCATGTCCTGGCTCTGCTTCTGGCTCCTTTTGTGCAAATGATAGAGATACTCACTTTCCAGGGATGGTAAACATCTGATAGGTGAACACACAGGATGCCTGGGCAGGTGGATGGTGGGAGAAGGCAGATTAACTCATCTCCAGGCCTTGCTGGTGGAGTGATAGACATCTGTGCACTCCTGTGAGCTCCAACTTTGTTCTCTGGGGTCAGCAGGGGCCTTTGGCTCTTAGGATTCAGGCAGGGAAGCTAATGCTTGCAGCTCTCAAACCTGCAGTAAGGGCTGCCCATTATACCTCCCCACTGACTACTCTGTCCTGGCAAGCCTAGAGCCACAGCTGCCCAGCACTCGGGGAGAGAGCAGCACCCAGCATTCCCATCTTCTTTGCCTCTTACCACAGGACTGTATGTGCTGGTTGGAGCAGGTGCCCTAATGATGGCTGTGGGTTTCTTCGGATGCTGTGGAGCCACACGAGAGTCACAGTGTGTGCTGGGATCGGTAAGTGGGGCTCAGGGTTCAGAGTCCAAGGACTGGTATGTGTGAATGGAATCACTAGGCAGCCTCTAGTGCCAGCACTCAGGAACTATGGAGTTCTTGGTGTTCACTCCTTCCTCTGAGTCTGGGTGTCTTGTTTATCCATGATAAGAATAATATTGTCATTGCCCTGTGTCCTGTGGAAAGAGTAAAGCAAGGGAGGTCATTTGTGTGAAGATGCCTGGGGAGGAAGAGTGCTTATGAACTGCAAGGGGGCATTTTAATGTTTGCTTTTTTTAAAAAAATAACACATCTCACTGAGTGATGTGGCTGAAAGGGAAATGCTATTATCTACAAGAAAAGTGATATTGATTGCAATCAGTAACCAAAACTCCCTCTTGTGGCTTATTTTAACAAGCACCCTCTGTTTAAAAGAAAGAAAAGAAAAGAAAAAAAAAAAGAAAAGAAAAGAAAAGAAGCTGAAATAAGTTTAGTTAACTACTGTTGCATCCACTGCCAGAGTGATAAGAAAAAAAAAGCAAGAAAGAAGATGGAAAAAATATTTACTTCATGAAAAATCAGAAGTGACAATTTTACAAGGCAGTCTCACTATACACTGCAATCTCTGTTTGGGTGGGTAGGATGGGGGTGTTGTTGTTGCTACTGGTGATATAGAAAGATAGCGGCGGGGGCCAGTCGGTAGCGCACCAGGTTAAGCTCACATAGTACAAAGCACAAGGACCAGTGAAGGGTCCCAGTTTGAGGCCCTGGCTGCCTTCCCACCTACAAAGGATCACTTCACAAGCGATGAAGCAGGTCTGTAGGTGTCTATTTTTTCCTCCTCCTCTCTGTCTTCCCTTCCTCTCTCAATTTCTCTCTGCCCTACCCAACAACAGTAACAACAACAGAAAAAAGATGGCCTACAGGAGCAGTGGATTTGTAGTTTAGGCACTGAGGCTGAGCAGTAATCCTGTAGGCAAAAAAAAAGAAGGAAGGAAGGAAGGAAGGAAGGAAGGAAAGAAAGAAGGAAGAAAGAAAGGAAGGAAGGAAGGAAGGGAGAAAAGGGCAGAGAGAAGAACCACAGCACCAGTTTCCTGTGATACAGTGGGGGCTGGGCTTTCACTTTGTTGCACAAATGAATAGTGCACCATCCAAACAAGCTATTCCGCCATATTCTGCCCTGCCATATCTGATCTCTTAGCTAGGTCTTCTTCCTCTGTATAAAATTTCTAATTCATTTCCTCTTTCTTTCCCCCAGTTTCTGAGAAGCACCTTCCCCTGCCCCACCCCTTTCATTCATCAGTGAACTTAGTTTGACCCCAGCAGACCCAAGAAATTGTGATAAAAATCTGTCCAGGATACCCCTTCTCACCTCCAATCCCACCCCCTCAGAGAAGTCTTTCCAGACCACTGTCTCAGGTCAGTCCATCTACAATCCCAGATCCTACACAGTTCACCTTCCATCTCCTGGCCTTATTTTATACCTCCATACCCCTTTACTTATTTATCATTATCTTCCTTTTGTAGTAGGAGACCCTTGATAGTAGAGAGATTGCAGCCTTGTTGTGTTCACCATACAGCACAAAGGACAATATTGGGTGCGGAGTAAATGCTCAATAAACAATGTCTTAATGAATAAATAAATGATCAGACTACAATGGGGACTGAGGGGCAAATGTATTCAGCTACATTAACTCACACTAATAACCTTGCCTAATATTTTCAAATGGAACTAAATTCAGGGGCAGGGGGTAGATAGTCTCAGTGGTTATGCAAAGAGACTCTCATGCCTGAGGATCCCAGGTTCAATTCCCCTCTGAGCAGTGCTCTGGTAAAAAAGAAAATAAATAAATAATAAGATTGTAAAATGGAATTAGAATTTAAAAAGACTAAATAAATTGATGAATTAACCAAGTGTTTTCTCTCTACAGTTTTTCACCTGCCTACTAGTGATATTTGCTGCTGAAGTAACTACTGGAGTATTTGCTTTTATAGGCAAAGATGTAGTAAGTAAAAGTAACTTGTAGTGTTTTATGATCACAAAATATTTTCTTTATAGGGCCTGGTGGTGGTGCACCTGGTTGAATACATGTATTATCATGTATAAGGATTGAGGTTTAAGCCCCCCTGGTCCCTACCTACATAGATAAAGCTTCACAAGTGGTGAAGCAATGCTGTCGGTAGGTCTCTCTCTCTCTCTCTCTCTCTCTCCCTTCTCTCTCAATGTTCTATCAAATAAAATAAAGTTTAAAATTTTTTTCATTGGGAGTTGGTGGTAGCATAGTGGGTTAAGCACACATGGTGCAAAGCGCAAGGACTTGTGTATGAATCCTGGTTCAAGCCCCCGGTTCCCCACCTGCAGGGGGTTCGCTTCACAGGCTGTGAAGCAGGTCTGCAGGTGTCTTTCTCTTTCCCTCTCTGTCCTCCCCTCCTCTCTCCATTTCTCTCTGTCTTATCCAACAGCAATGACATCATTAACAACAACAACAGTAACTACAACAATAAAACAACAAGGGCAACAAAAGGGAATAAGTAAGTATTTAATTTTTTTTCATTATAACAATGAATGTAAGAATATTGCTACCTACAGTGATATTACAGAATCAAAGACAACCTTCATGATTATCATTCATGTCAAACTGTTGTACTAGTTGTCATTGTCATCGCTGGGGTTTCACTGCTCCAGGTTGATGTTTTCAGTTAAAAAGAGAAAAAAAGGAAAGAAATCGCAGCACTGGCATTTGCTTCAGAGCAGTGAGGACTGGACATGAACTTGGGTTTCGCATATGCACTACCCAAGTGATCTACTTTGTTAGCCCCATGCTTTGTTGGATAGGACAGAGAGAAATGGAGAGAGGAGGGGAAGACAGAAAGGGGGAGAGAAAGATAGACACCTGCAGACCTGCCTCACCACCTGTGAAGGGACTTCCCTGCAGGTGGGGAGCCCCCGCTACGCCAGTCCCTGCGCTTTGCGCCACATGCGCTTAACCCACTGCGCCACCGCCCGACCTTCCATGCATAACTTTTTAACCCTGAACTATATGGAACTGAGCATGTGTATATGTGAGTGCATTTTTTCTGTAAAGATTGTTCATAGCTGTCATTACATTTATAAAGGTTTTATAATTTAAAAGGAAAGTGACCTCTAGTTTAGGTGTCTTATGTTTGAAATGGGGTTCATGTTAGACTACAGACAGGAGGAAGAGGCTATTCTTTTTTTATTTATTTTTTTACTGCTACCAGTGTTATTGCTGGGGTTCAGTGCTGGCAGTATGAGTCCACTGTTCACGGTGGCCATTTTTTCCTTTTTTTTTTCCTTTTTTTTCTGTTAGTTTTAATTAGGACAGAGATATATTAAAAGGACAGGGATATAGGAAGGGAGAGAAAAATAGACACCTGCATATATGCTTCACCACTTGTGAAGCAGACCCTCTGCAGATGGGGAGTGGTGGCTGAAACCCACATCCTTGAGCTTGGTAATATGTGCATTTAACCAGGTAAACCACCACCTAGCCCCATGAAAAGGGTATTTTCATTCCTGTTAGACTGTCATCTGGCTATGTGCTGGTGATGTCAGTTTCTTAAATTCATGCTCCAACTATAGGTGTCCAGAATAGACAGGTCAGGCACAGAGTAAGGAGCCTTTTTAGAAGGTCAAAATACACTGTGAAGAAAAAAACTAGAAAAGTGAGAATAATGAAATCTTAATTTTAATGTATTTTACATAAATCCCTGTGCTGTCAGTGGTGTGTTTGTGAATGAATTTTAGATTTCAAAATTTAGTAAAAAAAAATAGAATAAATAAATATAGCCTCTTTGGAGATTTTCTTTTTTTTTTAAGACTTTCTTTTTTATTTATTTATTTATTTCCTTTTTGTTGCCCTTGTGGTTTCCATTGTTGTTGTAGTTATTATTGTTGTTGATGTCATCATTGTTGGATAGGACAGAGAGAAATGGAGAGAGGAGGGAAGACAGAGAAGGGGAGAGAAAGATAGACACCTGCAGACTTGCTTCACTGCCTGTGAAACGACTCCCCTGCAGGTGGGGAACTGGGGCCTAGAACCGGGATCCTTATGCCTGTCCTTGCGCTTTGCGTCACGTGTGCTTAACCCACTGTGCTACTGCCTGACTTCCTCTTTGGAGGTTTTCTATGGTAACTGATTACATTCAAAGGTTAGAGGAATTGAGTATTTTTTAAATATTTTAAATATTTATTTATTTATTTTGATAGAACAGAGAGAAATTGAGAGGGGAGGGAGAAACAAAGAGGGAAAGAAGTCATTTACAGCATTGTTTCACTACTTGTGAAGCTTCCATCTTGCAAGTGGGGACTGAGGACTGGAACCCAGGCCCTTGCACATTGTGACATACACATTCAACCAGGTACATGACTGCATGAACCTTAAAGGAATTGAATCTTAGGACTTTTTGAGATCTCTGTGGATTTGGAATCCTGTGTCATTCTATAAGAAAAACATTCTGTTTTATGTGATATTTAAATGTAGAAATAGTCTTTTCTGTTGATGGATACATTTTAAACTATATCAGGAAAAAACTCAAGTGTTTTAAACTCATGGTATGTCAGAATGCCAATTAGCTACCTGAGAATCACCTTCTTGAGGCCCAGTTCATATCAATGGCCCTGTGGGTTTGAAAAGCTCGACTCTATGAAATCTTTCATGCTCATGAAATCACGCTTGATTAGTCTAGCATAATAGTCTTCAACAGTATCTTAACAACTCCAGAATCTATAATATGTTCTCAAGAATGCAAAATTATATTAAAATATAGAGAAGCATCTGAACAAACTAGATTTTCTCATTTTTTTATTTGTGATTAATGGGAGGTTACAAGACTGTAAGATTACAATGGATAGTTCCACAGCACACCCACCACCAGAGTTCTGTATCCCCACCCTTCCACATCCCAAAGATAACTACCATACCTCTCACACATCTTAGAAACAATTTTCTTACTTCTGTTTATTTTTCCAAGTTCATGTGTATCAGTTCTCTAGATTCCACCTATGTGTAAAAACCACCTTCTAGTTCTCTTTCATCTCTTTACTTATTTAAAAATATATATAATCACTTCTAGTGCCATCCATTTTGTCCCAAAGGACACGATATCATCTTTTTTTATTGCAGAGTAGTATTCCGTGGAATATCCCATAACTTCTTTAGTCAGCCATCTGTTGATGGGCATTTAAGCTGCTTCCTCTCTTTGGTTATTGTGAATAATGCAGCTATGAACACAGGGGTGTATATGTCCCTTCAAATTAGTGTTTCAAAAAAAAATTAGTGTTTCGGTAGGACAAACTAGTGGTCTTTCAGATAGTAAGGAAGAGGGATTTGTCCTTGATGTAAAAAGAACATTTAGAACTTCCCGCTGATTGTCTCCTTGGTTGTCCCGACATTTTTTTCAGGCTATCCGACATGTTCAGACCATGTATGAAGAGGCTTATAACGATTACCTTAAAGACAGAGGAAAGGGAAATGGAACACTCATTACATTCCACTCCACAGTAAGTTATTTTTTTCAAAAGAGTTATTTGTTCATATTTTTATTGATTTGTTGAGGAAATGCTGACTTACGAGACTGTTATTACTGGGGTACAATTTCTAGTAAGCTATAGTCTATTTCAGCAGATCCAAAGACTCAAAGGGGAGGAGTCCAGAGGGATCTAAAAGGGGAGTGAAGATCCCATTGTTCTTTGATGGAAGATAACAACTTGGTGGTGAATGTGGTGTGTTGACACCTACATTTTCACATCTCACTATAATAGGTGTCAACACACCACATCCATTATCAAGTTGTTAACCTCTTCCAAACCCCTCTTAACCCCTACTTGCCTGCCACCTTTTGAGTCCTTAGACCTGATGAAATAGTTTCTTTTCACTGCTCATTAATATCTTTCCTAATATATTTCCTTGCTTTGATTCTTAAGTCCCACCAGTCAGTGAAATCATCCAGCCCATCTCCTCTGGCTTATTTTATTTAGAGGAAAGTGGGCTGGGGGTTGATAGCATAATGGCTATGTAAAGAATTCTCATGCTAGAGGTTCCAGAGTCCTAGGTACAAATTCTGACATCACCATAAGCCAAAGCTGAGCAGTGCTCTGGAAAAAAAAAAAAAAAAAAAGAACTCCTTTCATTTAGGGGAGGGAAGAGAGAAATGAGAGCTCTGTTCAGATATGGCTTATGGTAATATCAGGGGTTGAACCTGAGAGAAGGCAAACCCTATGCTCTAACACATTGAGCTGTCTCCTCCAGCCCAGTAAGTAACTTTGCTTCCTCCTTAAAATCACATCTTTTAATGATTATGCATGAGCTGCATTCTCTCTAACCACATGGACTGGAAATAAGAACAAATCTAGTGAAGCTAAGCAGTGACATCATAATTCAGTCCTCTTAGGATCCATGCACAAAACCTACCAGAGAAGAGGCCTATCACTCAGGAATTCGCCAAAGAAATCAGAACGTTTCCTTCAAAGAGACAAAGGAACACATGAAAAAATACCCCAAGAAAGTAGCCCACATAAATATCCGGTTTTCTCAGAGACTGGCTTTGTGGTGTGACGAAAGCACCCCTAACCTTTAAGTCAGAAAAACTCCTTCCCAGCTGCAGCTCTGCCATTGAAAAACTTTGTGTTCTTGAGGCTCTTGCCTCTCAGCTCCCTCATTTATGACATGAAGGCATGTGAGCCCAACAAGTGTGTGTTCTTTCTCCTGGAATGCCCAGTAAGCATGTACTGTGAGCCACACAGAGCCATATGCAGTTAATCACAGCAAGTTTGAGAAGGAGCTAGGCTAGGTCAGAGTCATCCTCACTTCTTACCCAGTATAGCGTGGACAGTTATCCACAAGCTCCTGGTCCAAGTGTTTGCAGGTAACCCAGTTCTATCTGTCACAGGAATGTCCAAGAAAGTGCCCACCATTTATCCTGCTCAGTCCCAGCTGCCCTGAAGGCATCAAGGAACACACAGGTTTCTTTGTCTTTGAAACAGGCCAGTCCTGGGCCGGTCCTGAACCCTAACCCCTGGAAATTTGTATGTGCCCACTTCTTCCTGTCCTAGACTGTCCCTGTTAATGAGCCTATCCTGAAGTTCATAAAAGTTTAGATAGGGCTGGTGAAATAGCTCACTTGGATAGTGTGCTGCTTTGGCATGTGAATGACCCCCATCACATTGAAGGAAGCATCAGTGTCTCTCTCTCTCTCTCTCCCTCTTCCTCTCCCTCTCCCTCCCCCCTCTGTCTCCCTCTTCCTCTCTCTCCCTCTCTATCTCTTCTCTCTCTCTCTTCCTCTCTCTCCCTCTCTATCTCTTCTATCTCTCTCTCCCTCTGTCTCTCCCTCTCTCCCCCTCTCTCCCTCTCTCCTCCCTCTCTCTCTCCGTCTCTCCTCCCTCTCTCTCTCTCTCTCCTCACCCCTCTTTCTTTCTCTCTTTTCCACCTCCTTCCCTCCTTGCCTCTATTAAAAAAAAAAAAAAAGGAAAAGTTTAGTTATTCTGCAAGATAAATTGTTCTGAGTCTGAAAGGAACTATCCAAAGTCCCAGATCCTGTTTTTTAAAAAGCAACAGTCTGTACAGACAATGTCAATTAACTTCTGGCTTTGTTTGGGCTGCCTTACTACTACCCCCTAAAAAACTTAAAGAAGACATTTTCTTGTTTTGCTAGCACCATGATGCCATTCTTCACTTTCTTTCCAAAAGAGAGTGGTTTGCTTTGCTTTGCTGCCTCAGAATCCCAGTCCTTAGTAAGTGTCCACACTTGTAGCTGTTGCTTCTTTGTCCTAAGTCCTAAAGTTTTTCTCTCTAGTTTCAGTGTTGTGGGAAAGAAAGTTCTGAACTGGTCCAACCAACTTGCCCAAAGGAGCTTCTAAAATATAAGGTAAGCCCCTCTGACAGAGTTCCTGTCCTGCCTGTTTTATAAGATGGTTCATTTGGTGTATTGCACCAAAGTAAAAGACTCTGGGGTGTTTGAAGGGGAGAGTTCAGGTCCTGGAACAAGATGGCAGAGGACCTACTGCTGGTTGTATTGTTATGTATGTACAAACTATTATATTCACTGTCAACTATAAAACCTAATCCCCCAATAAAGAAATAATAATAATAAAAAGATGTTTCATGCTGTTGTTTAACCTATGAAATTGGCTGTAGCATTCTTTTGTTTTGTTGTGTTGTGTTGTGGTTTGCTTGTTTTTTGGCTATCTCTAGGATTTCACTTCTCCAAGCTGGCTTTTTTTCAGATAGAAATAGAGGCAGGGAGCCAGTGGGGAGAGGGACAGAGTACTGAAGCTTCCTTCACTATGGTAGGGGCCAGGCTCAAATCTTGGCTGTACACATGACAGAGCAATACACTATCCAAGTTATCTATTTTTCCAGCCTTATGGTGTGTGTGTGTGTGTGTGTGTGTGTTTTCTCTTAGAATGGCCTGTAGTGATAGAAAAGACTAGATAGGGTTATGATTCATACAACTCATCAGTTGTTTTATCTACCTCTTTTCTTTTTCCTGAATAGAATTGCATTGATGAAATTGAAACTGTTATCAGTGTCAAACTCCAGCTTATGGGAATTGTCGGTGTTGGAATTGCAGGTTTCACAGTAAGAAAGTTCCTAAACTTATCTTTTCATTTTCCCTAAGAAACCTTAAATCACTACAAGTTATTTCTCTTCAAATGTTAATGACAGTAATTTAAGAAGCCTATCTTATTAAATACAGACTTTTGTTGCTGGGACAATTAAGAATAAAAATAATTAGACAAGTCAATATTTATCTCTCTAAAACATGATTCAAATGTTAACTGAGTTACATCTTTGAGTTGATATTTGCAATAAGTTCCATTTTGATGTCACCAGTCTCTTTCCACTGACAGATATGACAGCAGCACAATTTGTTATGACCCAAACTTGAAGCAACCCTCCTCTATTCCTCTGCTCCCTGAATTGACAGTCCTGGATCCAGACTTGAACCTCAGGCCAGGCAGTAGCACAGCAGGTTAAGTGCACTTGGTGCAGACTCGAACCTCATCACTGGAGAGAATAGGGATTCAATAACACACTAACCAATATGTTTTCTTTTTTTTTTTTTTTGCCTCCAGGGTTATTGCTGGGGCTCCATTCCTGCACTACAAATCCACTCCTCTTGGAGGCTATTTTTTTCCCCTTTTGTTGCCCTTGTTGTTTAATCATTGTTGTGGTTATTATTATTGTTATTGATGTCATTGTTGTTGGATAGGACAGAGAGGAATTGAGGAGGGGAAGACAGAGTGAGGTAGAGAAAGATAGACAGCTAAAGACCTGCTTCACCACTTTTGAAGTGACCCCCTGCAGGTGGGGAGTCGGGGGCTCGAACTGGGATCCTTACGCCAGTCCTTGTACTTTGCGCCACGTGCTCTTAACCCACTGCACTACCACCCAACCCCCCACCGATATGTTTTCATACCTTGGTCAGTACACTCAAGAACTTTTGAATAATATTTCAAATTAACTTGATTTTATCTAGACATTCACAGAGAAAAGAGTCCTTCAAATTCACTCTCAATGCAGCAGACTCTAGAAAGTGCTTAAAGCTTAACAATAAGTTTGGGGAAACATAAATGGATTTGGTTTGAAAATAGGTACATTATGGTTGTGAAGTGGCTTGTATACGTTCATTATATAATTTATACATGTGTCTAAAACATTTGCAGTGTTAAAAGCTTCCTGCCTTCCATGTGGGTTTTGAACCTGAAAACTTCCAGATTGCCAAGCAAAATCTCTACCAATGGGCTATTACCCTGGCTCCTCTGGACAGCACTTCTTCTCTTGCTTTTCCTGACAGATGAGAGAAAGCTTTCGTGAAGCTGGTGCTCACTTCACTGCTCTTAATCACTGTTTGAGCTAAAGAGCTTGGCCTATTTCCCTAGAAGACAGTGTTTAGCAACTCTTGACACTCACAATACACTGAACAATGTTTCCAGTCCTTGATCAGCACACTCAAAACTTTTTTTTTTTTGCCTCCAAGGTATCTCTTGGGTTCCCTGCCTGCACTATGAACCCACTGCTCCTGGAGGCCATTTTTTCCATTGTGTTGCCCTTATTGTTTTTATTTTCGTTTTTGTTATTGCTGTTGTTGCAGGATGGGACAGAGAGAAATCAAAAGCAGAGGGGAAGATAGAGAGGAGAGAAAAATAGACACCTTCAGACTTGCTTCACCTCTTGTAAAGTGACCCCCTGAAGGTGGGGAGTAGCTGGGGGACTCAAACCATGTGCGCTTGACCTGCTGTGCTACCGCTCAGCCCCCACTCAAAACCTTTTAAATGATATTGCCACTTCAATTTGACTCTTTTAATGGGAAATTATTCCTTCAAATTTACTCTCAATGCGACAGATATAGAAAGTGCACAAAATTTCAGCAATATATTTGGGGAGACATAAAGGTATGGTTTGAAAACACACACACTATGGTTATGAAATTGGCTTTTTAAATATCACTACATAATTTGTACATATGTCTAAAACATTTGCAGTGTTGAAAGCTTTCTGCTTCCCCTATAGGTTTTGAGCCAAAGGACTTCTGTCTTTCCAAGCAAAATCCCTATCAGTGGGATATCTCCCTGGCTCCACTGCACAGCACTTCTTCTCTTTCCTCTTCTCTGACAGTGAGAGAAAGCTGTTAAAAGAGCATCTTTTCACTGCCCTAAATCATTGTTTGAGATAAAGAGCTTGGTCTACATCCCTACCAAGACAATGTGTGTGTCAGAAACTCTTTTGTCACCACATAACAATGAACCATATATTTTCATACCTTGGTTAACACACTCAAGAACTTTTGAATGATATTTCCACTTCAACTTTATTCTATTCTGACTTTTACTAGGAAAATAGCCCTTCAAACTGACTCTCAGTGTGATGAAAAGTGCTTGAAAATTTCAGCACTATTTAGAGGGAGACTTGCACTGCGTTTTGATAAAATATGGGCATGATATAATTTTAAATCTGTTTTTTAAGTTCATCATGAATTTATGAATGTGTTTAAAGAATCTCTAGTGTTTTGAAGAAGTGACATATTTCTAGTATCATGACACCTAGTGTTCTTTAAGTAGCCCTCTCCCAGACTGTTTCCTGAGAGTGAGAACTGTGTTGTGAGATCAAACTAACTTTGTTGACTGTAGGGCAGTCTGACCCCATTAAACAAGGTCTCTGTGGCAGCTGGGACACCTTAGAGTTGGCTTAACTTACCTATTACCACAAAAGTACAATGTTCAAAGTTCCCTGGTTCCTCCAAATGGTTCCCTGAGGTTTGCTCAAGAGCCTGTGGCTTCTACAGCTCTAAACAGCAGTCATTAGCTCCTTTTTAAAGCCACTTGGTTCCAAAGAGGTTCCTCATGGGCTCTTTAAATCCTCTGTGTAGAATTAAAGCAGTTGCAAATATGGTGCCTGCTGGCTTGCTCTGGGTCCAGGCCTTTGAGAGACAGAGGTCAAAAGTGGCCCCCAGGGGTCCTGGTATAGCTCAGCTTGTCGAGGGCAAAGTGCACAGAGAAACAGGACAGTCAGCTCTGGGAAAAGCCTTGGAGGAGAATTTGTTTATTGAAAGAAAAAGCAGGTAGACATAGGCCATAACTCAGGGGGAAGGTTTGGGGTATCCATTAACCCAAACATAGAGCAACACAATGCCTAGTTACATTTACCAATAGACTGTTTGATCACAAGCTTTACAATGTACATTTTTCCGGAGGTAAATTTCAGGCACTTTAGGGCAGCAGGAGAGAGGAAAAGTTGTGCAATGTTTGCTGGGGTTTTAAAGTTAACACAGTAATCCAGGGCTTTTAATCAAAGAAGGAAAGGGGGGGAGGTGGCATCTGTAGAAAGGCACACATGTCCAGGGGTCCAGCCGTCATAACTTCCAGAGACCAGGGGAACCAGCCCTTCTCTGGACCTGAAGAGAGAGTTGGAGGTCAACCCACTCAGATCTCATAGAAACAATGGCCTGAATTTCCAGAGCAGTGGGCCCATTCTCCAACAGGTGCCCACTGGCAATGTTTCTGTTTCTGCTTGAGTCTTTCCCTCCCCTCCTGTTCTCACCATACACATGCAAGCACCAATCTTTTTATGCTTTACTAGAAATTCTGGCAGTACTCAAAGTTGCCAGTACTTTACAAAAATAGGCATTATCAACATTTTCACTCAAAATAATGCAGAATCTCTGCAAGGCAATAGTCTAAATGGTCTAATCCATTCCTTTTTTCTTTTGAATTTTTTTTTTATATATAAAAATGAAACACTGACAAAACCATAGGATAAGAGGGATACAACTCCACACAATTCCCACCACCAGATCTCCGTATCCCATCCCCTCCCCTGATAGCTTTCCTATACTTTAACCCTCTGGGAGCATGGACCCAAGGTCATTGTGGGATGCAGAAGGTGGAAGGTCTGGCTCCTGTAATTGCTTCCCCGCTGAACATGGACGTTGACAGGTCGATCCATACTCCCAGCCTGCCTCTCTCTTTCCCTAGTGGGGTGGGATTCTGGGGGATTGGAGCTCCAGGACACATTGGTGGGGTTGTCTGTCCAAGGAAGTCTGGTTGGCATCATGGTAGCTGGAACCTGGTGGCTGAAAAGAGAGTTAACACATAAAGCCAAATAAGTTGTTGACTAATTGTGAACCTAAAGGCTGAAGTGCCGATGAAGAGTTAGGGGGTCTCCGTTTTGTAGATAGCTAGTAGGCATATCTTAGTTATATTCCTTTTGGTGGCAATATTCCATGGTCTCCTATAATGAGCATTTACTTTATTTTTTATTTCTTTATTTGTTATTAATAGTATGTTACAAAATTGTAAGATTACAATGTATAGTTCCACAGCACACTCACCACCAGAATTCTGTATCCCTGCCCTCTCACCTCCCAAAGATAGCCACCATAGTTCTCACAAGTCTTAGAAACAGTTTGCTTGCTTCTGTATTTTGGGTTTTGTTTTTGTTTTGTTTTGTTTTGTTTTGTTCTGTTCTGTTCTGTTTTGTTTTCAGGGTCGGGGCGGGGGAAGCACATAGGTATAACCTCTCATTTCTCCATGATGGCCATGATGGTATTTGAAGACACTTGCTTCCCCAACCTAAGTCCTTTCTCCCATCATATACCAGGACTTCATGTCCTTCTATCCCATCCCATTCCCTCCCGCCCCAGAGTGCTTGAGATAGGTGTCTTTATTTCCTTTATATAGATATGCAGGAGTGAAATTGTCAGACCATAGGGCAGGTCCATTTCTAGCATTCTGATGAATCTCCAGATTGTTTCTATAGGATTGGACCAATGAACATTTCTACCAGCAATGGAGGAGAGTTCACTTCCCCCCACAGCCTCTCCAATAGCTGGTGTTTCCATGTTTTCTAATATATAACATTCACACTGGTTTTATAGTGGTATCTCATTATTGTTTTCAATTTGCATTTCCAAAAAAACCTTTGCATTTCCCTGATCATCAGTAAATTAGAGCATTTTTTCATGTGTGTGTTGGCCCTTTGGATGTCTTACTTAGATAAGACTCTGCCCATGTCCTCCCACAACCACCCTTGCCATTTTTCAACGGGGTTATTATTTTTTTATTGTTGACTTTGGTGAGCTCTTTATCTATTTTGGTTATTAGCCCTTTGTCTGATGTTTGGCATATAAGGATTTTCTCCTACTCAACAGGGAGTTTCTCTGTTTGGTAGTGGTGGAAGTGCAGAAACTTTCCAGTTTGCTGTAGTCCTACTGTTTTGTTTTTCTTTTCATTTCCCTTGCAATTGGATCAAAGTTGCCAAAAATATTCTTAAAGCTTACATGATAAAGAGTTCTATGAATGTTTTCCTCAAGTATCTGACGGTTTCTGGTTTAATATCCAAATATTTGATCAATATGGAGCTTACTTTTGTACATGGTGTGAAATGTGGTGACCCATTTTCATTCTTCTGCACATTTCAACCCATTTTTTAATAACATTTATTTGTTGACTAGACTGTCCTTTCTCCATTTGTTGTTTTGAGCCCCCTTGTCAAAAATTAGATGTCTGGCCCCCACTGGTTAGTATTATATTTCTCCTACAGAAAAGAAGGGGGAAAATAATGAGTTCACCTTCTTCAACTCATTTTGGATAGAGCTTGAAGGATGATGTTAAGTGAGATAAGCCAGAAAGGGAAAGATGAATATGGGATGATATGACTCATTGACAGAAGTTAAGAAATAAGAACAGAAAGTGGAAACATAATGCAGAACTTAAATTGGGTTTGGTGTATTGCACTACAGTGAAGGACTTGGGGGTGGAGTAGGGGGGTGGGAGTATGTGAACAGTCAGGTCCTGTTACACAATGGTAGAGGAAGACCTAGGCTGGAGGTGAGTGTTTTGCAGAAAACTGAGAAATTTTACACATACCAACAACTGTATTTACTGCAAACCATAAGACTATACTTTCAGGGATCATTTCTATAATTTATTACTATAAACCATTAATCCCTCAAATAAAAATATAGAAAATAAAATAGATAAAATATTTTTAAATTTCAAAACAAATCAGATGTATGTAGTTGTAGGACCTTGTTTGGGGGCTCTCAATTCTATTTCACTGGTCTATATGTTAGAGTTGCACCAGTATTAAGCCATGGTAAAGGCAAAAGATTAATGTTCTCTCTTGGTACTCATGATTTAGTACACCAGAGTTTGGTTTTTTTTTAATTTGGGGGGATTATAGTTTACAATATATACAGTTGTTGGTGCATGTGTGAATTTCTCAGTTTTCTGCAAAACACCCCCCCATGGTGAGATGCATGGTGCAATCAGTTAACCAAAATGTCCACTAGGTGCCCCCTGTATCACACACTGGTCCTGAGTGAGGTCTGTCAGCTTCGAGTTTGGAGCCCTGCTCCTGGGTATTTGCTTACTTAAATCTATCCTTTCCCTTACAGAATAGCTGATAATTCATGTTTTTTTGGTTTTTTCTTAAGTTAGCACTTACAGATCCTGGTTTGGTTAAAAATGGATTGAAGAGAGAATCGAGTGTGATGACATTGATTTCTTTAAACACATGCTGACTATGGTCTATGAACATTGCACTCACATTAACATTCCACACCCTCTGCAGAAATTCGATGGGGATAACTGAAAACAAGAAGGTTCTTTTGACGTACTTCTAGTCATTTAAGTGGCCAAGTATTTGGTTTCTCAAAGAAGTGCCCAAGAGGTAGAAGATGTCAGTATTACACCTCAGTTTGTGCTCTAGTTTGTGTTTGAATTAAATGGTCAAATTTTACTTGAATATAAAAGCAGCCCTGAAATGCAGAGACCCTTTACTCTTTAATGTGATTGGTGTTGCAACAATTCAAAGTTTTTCTGAAAACAGAGTCTAAGCATATTAAACAACTAATGACTGTGAACACAATTTTCAAACTTAATCTGTAAAAAAAAATATGTCTGAGGTTAGCCTAAAATGTAAACCTTTAAACCAATATATCAGTCTTTTATAATTATTAAAACTGTTCAGTTCATCCTGGTGGTGGCACACCAAGTAGAGCTCACAGCGTACAGGGCCCATGGACCTGTGTTCAAGTCCCCAGTCCCTACCTACAGTCCCTACCTACTTCATGAGCTATGAAACAGTGCTTCAGGTACCTATCTATTTATCTCTCCTTCTCTCTCTCTCTCTCCCCCTCTTACTCTCTGAAATTCCTCTCTTAATTTCTGTCTTTATGCAAAATAAATAAATTTATTTTAAAAAAAAGAACTGGGAGTAGGACAGTAGCGCTGCAGGTTAAGCACAAGGACCAGAGTAAGGATCCTGGTTCGAGCCCCCAGCTCCCCACCTACAGGAGAATTGCTCACAGGTGATGAAGCAGGTCTGCAGGTGTCTATCTTTCTCTCCCCCTCTCTGTCTTCCCCTTCTCTCCCCATTTCTATCTGTCCTATCCAACAACAACAATATCAGTAATAACTACAACAATAAAACAACAAGGACAACAAAAGGGAATAAACAAATAAATATTTTTTTAAATTTTTTTTTAATTTAAATTTTTAATTTAAGAAAGGATTAGTGAACAAAAGCATAAGGTAGGAGGGGTACAACTCCACACAATTCCCACCACCCAATCCCCATAACCCACCCTCTCCCATGATAGCCTTCCCATTCTCTAGCCCTCTGGGAGCATGGACCCAGGGTCGTTGAGGGTTGCAGAAGGTAGAGGGTCTGGCTTCTGTAATTGCTTCCCCGCTGAACATGGGCGTTGACTGGTCGGTCCATACTCCCAGTCTGCCTCTCTCTTTCCCTAGTAAGGTGTGTCTCTGGGGAAGCTGAGCTCCAGGACACATTGGTGGGGTCTTCAATCCAGGGAAGCCTAACCAGCATCCTGGTGGCATCTGGAACCTGGTGATTGAAAAGAGAGTTAACATACAAAGCCAAACAATTTGTTGAGCAATCATGGATCCCAAGATTGGAATAGTGGAGAGGAAGTGTTAGGGAGGTACTCACTGCAAACTCTAGTGTAATCCTGCTTTCAGGTATATATTTTGCAGTAGTTTATGGATACGTGTGCACATACGCTCTCTCTCACAGAAACTGGTGTATGTCTAGGTTATGGGACTTTGTTAGAAAGTGAACTACCTGAGATGAAATTAGAGTGTACTATAAAAGGAAAGGTCTCACCCGAGTAATGAAGCTGAAGGGTTGTCATTCCACACGTGAAGTCTCTGGATACACACTGAGGTGAAGCATGTTGAGATGGCAATCGTTGCTTTGGTTAGGTTGTGATCGGCGGATGCAATATTATTTGGTATGGATTGGGAGAAGCATACGGGAAAGTGAGCCCTATCCAAGGGTGCCAGGACTGGGGGAAGTAGGGGCTCTATAGTGAAGATGTGAGGTTCCTGCTGTCTTAGGGTTCAAAAAGACAATCAATAGTTAATATTATCATCACATTATTTGTTAATTGGGTTAACTTTGAAAAGTCCCTTTGTTATGGTTTGCTGTACAGTACCCAGTATCTTGTATATAGCTGTGCTATTGGAAGCTTCTAATCTACTTGGTCTAGGCTTTTGAGAGAGTCCGCATATCAAACACGTAGCCTATCTATTAAAAAGATTCAGTTTGTCTTTTGAGAACCTTTGAGACATACAATTGATTTCCCCCTCTCATATTAATTAACTACTGATTTATATGTCTACATTTTGCTAGGAGTGTACATAAACACCATTCCCATCACCAAAGGACCGTGACCCATCCCTCCCGCCCATTCCCACCCCCCACTGGCCCAGGAAGCTACATGTCAACCCCTCACCACTGGGTTTTTACTTTGGTGCCCTACTTACAATTTGATCAGGTCCTGCTTTTAGTTTCCCTTTCAGATCTTCTAAGTCAGCTTCTGTTGATGAGTGGGATCATCCCATACTCATCTTTAACTTTCTGACTTAGTCCACTTAACATAATTCCTTCTAGCTCTGTCCAAGCTGGGTCAGAGAAGGTGAGTTCATTGTTCTTGATAGCTGCATAGTATTCCATTGTGTATATATACCACAGCTTTCTCAGCCATTCATCTGTTGTTGGGCACCTGGGTTGCTTCCAGGTTTTAGCTATTATGAATTGTGCTGCTATGAACATAGGAGTACACACCTCTTTTTGGTTGGGTGTTATGGAGTCCTTGGGGTATAACCCCAGGAGAGGAATTATTGGGTCATATGGAAGGTCCATGTCTAGCCTTCTGAGAGTTTTCCAGACTGCTCTCCACAGAGGCTGTACCAATTTACATTCCCACCAGCAATGTAAAAGAGTTCCTCTGTCCCCACATCCTCTCCAGCATTTGTTGCTGCTGTCCTTTTTGATGTATGCCATTCTTACAGGAGTGAGGTGGTATCTTAGTGTTGTCTTAATTTGCATTTCTCTGACAATCAGTGACCTAGAGCAGTTTTTCATATGTTTGTTAGCCTTTTGGATCTCCTCTGTGGTGAATGTTTTGTTGATGAAGCAGGTCTGCAGGTGTCTATCTTTCTCTCCCCCTCTCTGTCTTCCCCTTCTCTCCCCATTTCTATCTGTCCTATCCAACAACAACAATATCAGTAATAACTACAACAATAAAACAACAAGGACAACAAAAGGGAATAAACAAATAAATATTTTTTTAAATTTTTAAAAAAAGAACTGTTGAATAAACTAGCAGAACCCTTTTCTTAAAACAGTCTTAAATTTTTTAAGAATAATAAAATAAGTATATATTTAAAGCAATATTTTAAGCAAATACATTTTGAAGTTCTTAACTAGTGACTATAACTAATATATAATATGCTATTCTAATCAACAATTATTGGTTACAATTATTTGCTAACTTGTTTAGACACTGAAGAAACTTGCTTACCTTTTTTAAAAGCAAATTTAAGCATTTGCAAGTCATTAACATGTGGTTCCTTCTATTTCAGGTCTTTGGCATGATATTCAGCATGGTACTTTGCTGTGCAATACGAAATTCACGAGATCTGATATGAAGCTACTTCTACCTGAAAACTGCAGGCTAGAGCTTTCATACAATGTCATTAGAGCTGTTTCCTAGCTCATCCTTAATATTCAAAGGACATTCATATCTGAAATAACTTGCTGTTAACTGTACATTTGCACATGTATGTTTTGCTTGTTACTGGTTGCTCTGTGAGTGAATGCCTGTGTTTGGTGACTGAGAACATATTGATGTGTGAACTACTTATTTCTGGTATATGCACTATACAGTATAGTGAAGCCTGTTTGCTGGGAATTACTAGTAATTGTTATGTGAGTGGAGTAGCCTATTTAACTCTCAGCAGAAGAATTTTTTTTAAGTTTTTATAAACTTGAAAATTTTGGCTATAAAAAAATAGCAGGTCAATTTCTCAGGCTCTAGCCATAGAAAGCTGGATACAGAGAATTAGGGATTTCTGTATTCACAGAAGCAATAAGCTATAGGAATTGAGAGGTCATAAGGCAGCTTTAAAAATGTGTATGAGTGTAGTGTAAAGGTTTCGTGGGGCTTTTTAGTATACGTCATTTCCCCATAATACAATAAACTACAGTTTTAGAACACATCTATAAAACTAAATATAGCATGGAAAATCTACTTTGAATAAGTCATACTTTCCTAGCACTTAAAAACAAAAAAAACTCCCTCTGGAAAGAGACAATCATATATCCTACAAAAGTGAAGGGTTTTTTTTTTTTAGAACAACAAAAAAATCTTTTAACAACTTTTTAAAGTAATATCTCTGTTCTTACATAAAACACTTAAGTGTTGCTTTACTATGCTTCCTTTTCTAACTCCACTTTGAAATACTGCAATCCTCCCATCCTCAAAAGGGCTTTTTATCTCAAATTATTCATGTTTTTCCAAATGTAAGGACAGAAAGACTAAAGTATGTTATCTGGCAGTGGTACACTATGGGGAAGAATTCTGGATGCTTTGTCTTTGAAATACCTCAAAACTTGAGTTTACATACTTTCTTTTTTCTCTCTTGTGTTTTTCTCTCTGTACATCTAGAGACTTCATATTCATACATTAAAAGTTATATTTTTACCTTAAATATAAGTAATACAAAATCTTTCAGAATTCAAATACCATCTCATGTGCATCCTTGGCCAAACAAAAATAAAGAAAAGTGTGTTCTGGTTGTGCACACAAAACAGAGTCAAGCTAAGAAAACAAAAATTCACACACAACAGAAATATGCTCTTTCGGTGCAAATCCCCTATAAAAACAAAATTATTCTGCTCCTTTAAGGTTTTGATGCTTCACTTAGGTAAATAAACCCAAATTTAGGATCTAAATTGTCATATTTGTCAGTAGTTTATAACAATTCAGTTTATTTAGTAAACAGTGAAGGTTGTTTAGTCACATTTTCAAAGACCACACAAAAGTAAAAGTATAGGAGATTTGGGAAACCCTTAAGTGAACTTGTCCATATCTGAGAACTTTGTGCACTGGAAGAAAGTACACTTTCCCAGGAAACATTGACAAGACTTAGTCATCTGAAGTAGTCTCACTCTTAGAGAAATTGACATTTCTCCTTCTGTCCTACTAATTTTGGAAGAAGTTTTTTAGAAAAACAGTAAGATTGGAAGCAAGCTAAAAATTTAGTAATGCCAACAGCCAGAGGAAAGATTATTTTTAAAAAGTCACTTCCTGAAATATTTACTCCAGTACCTGAGAAATACAACTTTATAAAGGACAGTCTCTGTCTTTCAGTGGCCTTAGTTTATCTGTCTGCTAAAGAAATGAGCCCAAGTGTGTATTCTGATCCCTGCAAACTCAGAATCATGTCTGATTCAACAGTTTTAGTCTGTATCTGAATTCGTACCCACACAGAAGTCTAGATTAGTTAAAATTTGAAGAACAGAGATTTTTTTTTATTGATTTAATAATGATTGACAAGTCCATTGGATAAGAAGGGTATAATTCCACACAATTCCCACCACCAGAGTTCTACATTCTACCCCCTCCATTGAAAGCTTTCCTATTCTTTATTCCTCTTGGAGCATGGATCCAGGATCATTATGGGGTACAGAAGGTGGAAGGTCTAGCTTCTGTAAACATGGGTGTTGACAGGTTAATTCATACCCACAGCCTGAATAACAGAGATTTTATTCCATGTACAATTAGTATGCTCCCATTGGGAGTAATTTTTCCAAAATACATATATTGAGTAAAATTAGAGAATTTTACCTTCAAGTGAAGGTAGATTTATATATATATATATATATATATATATATATGAGTTCCTATATATCTTTATTCCATAATATTGAATATATAAATATATATCTTGAATATATGTCTGTGGTCTGTGTGTATATATATGTAAATGTATGTGTGTGCACATAAACACACACATATATATATATACATTTTTGCTTTTGTCTATTTACCTGAACTGATTTGAAATCAAACCTATAGATTGCCCTAAGCATCTGGTGCCAAGGCACTGAATTAAACCTTTTTTAGTTGTGAATATTTTAAGTTATATGAAATTAAATTTCTATGAATTAGAATTGTTTGTTTGATTTATCTTAAAATCCTTTTATAGCTTTATGCATACCTTCACAAAACTTAACTAGACATTCAACCACTAATATACCCAGACAATATGGTTACGTTTTTACTGGTAGATGGATTTAGAGAACATTTTTTTAAAAAATTTTAATATTTATTTACTTATTGCTTTTTGTTGCCCTTGTTTTTTATTGTTATTATTTACTGTTGTGGTTATTATTGTTGTTGTTATTAATGTTGTTGTTGTTGGATAGGACAGAGAGAAATAGAGAGAGGAGGGGAAAACAGAGAGGGGGGAGAGAAAGATAAGACACCTGCAGACCTGCTTCACCACCTGTGAAGCGACTCCCCTGCAGGTGGGGATCTGGGGGCTTGAACCCAGATCTTTATGCCGGTCCTTGCACTTTGCGCCACCTGCGCTTAACCCACTGCACTATTGCCGGACTGCCTTAGAAAACATTTTTATTGATTTATCATTGGCTTACAATAGTATAAAACTCTGAGAGTACAGCTTCACACCTCTATAGGTCAGCATACTCCTCACCGAATTTCTCTCATGTCACTGCACTATCAAAATGACCACCTCTCTATTTTCCTCCTATCCCTCCCCCATTCACTCTGACAACAACTATATTTTTCAGACTCTAAAAGTTATCTTTGTTGTATTTTCCTAATTTGTTTGCTTTGGTTCTTTATATTCCACATATTAGTGAAACCATTCAGTATTTGTATTTCACTTCTTATTTCATCTAATATAATTGTCTCAAGCTTCATTCATATGTCATAAAAGCACAACTCTATTTTTTAAAAATAATGGAATAGTTCCATAAGTATATATGTACCATAACAGCTTTGTCCAGTCATCTTAAATCCAGGCATTAGTTTTGACTCCATGTTTGTGTTATTGTGAATAATAGAATAGTGAAAAAATCTTTTCAAATTAATGTATTCATAGATAAATGGCTAAAAGTTCATCTAACAGTGGTATTCTTGGAACATATGGCATTTCTACTTTTCATTCTTTAAGTCCTTATTGCTTCCATAGAAGCTGCAATAATTAATATTATAGCAATAATTTGGTTTGTTTTTGTTTTACTTTGCTTTATTATGAATTTTATGAGTTAGTTATCTGTCTTGAATTAACAGCCCCTTGTATGATGTGCAATTATCTTTTCCTAGCTGCAGGTTACTCTGTTTTAATACTAGTTTGGGTCACTACATAAGAGCTTAAAGGACCATATGCACTATAGCTAAGTTTTTGTTGTTTGTTGTTGTTTTTGGTTTTGTCTGTTTGTTATGTTATCACTGGGGCTTCACCACTTCAGGCTGACATTTTTAAGCTAGAAAGACAAAGACAGACTCAGAAGACACTGAAGCTTCTTTCAGTACTGTGGCAGCTAGACTGAAACTGGGCTCTCTATTGATCTCTGTGTCTTTTATTCTAGTATCATACTGTTTGATTACTTTTCTTTGTGACTTGTAATTCTTGGTATTGTATCTTTGAAAGTTTAGTAGAATTCACTAGTGGAGTTTGACTTTTGTTCTTAGGAAGCAAATCTGTTATTTTCAATCTTGGAGGATTTATGATTCTAATTTTTTTCTATTTCTTCTAGGTTTTCTAGTTTGTTTACATAAAGATATTCATAGGATTCTTATTTTATACATTTTTATTCAATTGTGTGAGCAAGAGACACCTCCAAAGAGAAAGAGACCAAGGGAGGGTAGCCAGGGTAGATATCATAATGGCTATGCAAAGAGATTCTCATGCATGAGGCTCTGAAGTCCCAGGTTCAATTACATACACTACCATAAGCCAGAGCTGATTGGTGCTCTGGTTAAAAAAAAAAAAAAAACAGATTGAACCCAAACCTCTGAGGTCTCAGACATACAAACCCTGTGCTCTTAACACATTGAGGTATCTCCCTACCCCTCTTATGTGCTTTTATATTCCTCACGTATTCTTTGTAATTTCACCTCTTTAATTTGTGAGCCCATTAACTAGAGTTTTCATCTTTTTTCCCCTTCATGATTCTGAAAGTTGATCAGCTTTGTTTATTCTGATTTTTAAAAATGTATTACTATGAGAGAAACAGCATTACTCTGGCTCTTGTGTCATGCAAGAGATTGAACTCAGGACTTCATGCTTGTATTTATTTTGTTTTATTACCTCAAGTAAAATTTTTATTCGTTGTATGCATAATTTTTTTTCCTATTTCTTAAAAGTTTTGAGTCTGCATCACCTCTTGGATTTGCACTTTTGCTTCTTCTTTCCAAAAGTCAACTCTTGGTTTCCTGATATTTTCTACCATCTTTTTTGTATCTCATTTATTTCTTATATAATTTGTATTTCCTTCTGCTGACACAGGGAGGTTTGTTTTAATAGTTCACTTCATGTTGATTTTTAAGATATTGTCACAGGTATTTAATTTCATATCTCTTCTTAGTGTCAGTATGTCATACCTTCCACCAAAGTGTCCTCTTCCTTCACCATAGGAAACTGGGTTTCCAATCTTCTTTTCAGCCCCTTCCACTTTCCCCTTTTAGAATTCTTAGACTGCTGCAATCAGATCATATGTCTGAAAATTTTAACCTGTGTTTTCCATTTGTTTCTTAAATCCCACCTGTAGGTGAGACTATTCAGTGATCTTTTCCTTTCTGGCTTATTTCACTTATGATTCCTCCAAGTTCCATCCGAGTTGTAACAAAAGAGAGACTATCAACATTTCTAACAAATGAATACACAACTTCCTTAACCACTCATCTGTTGTTGGACATTTGGATTGCTCTTTGTTTGTCTTTTCCTAGTTCCTTTAGGAGGAAGGTTCAACGGTTCACCTGAAATTTCTATTCTTTGTGCCTGAATTGCTATGAGTTTCCCTCTTAGTACCACTTAGCTATATTACCTATGATATCTGCTAAATTGTCATTTTTGTTGATCTCCAGATGATTTTGAATTTCTTATTTGATTTAATTTATCCAAGAACTGTTCAGAAGTATATTATTTAGTTGCCACATCTTTAGTTGTCTTCTAGTTTTCTCTTTGTGGCTTAAATTCCATGTCATTGTGGTCAGAAAAGATCCTGGATAAAATTTTGATCTGCACATATTTAGTAAGACTTGTCTTATGTCCCAATAAATGATTTATCCTTGAGAATGTTCTCTATGAACTTGAGAAAAATGTATATTTTCTTTGGGAATGAAATATATATATATATATATATATATATAATCCACCTGATCAATTATTTAAGTGATTATTTCCTTGTTAATTGTCTTTCCAGATCACCTATCCATTGATGTCAGTGGTATGTTGAGATCCCCTATTGTGTTATCAACAAAAAGGGTAGAAGGAGCAATTTCTTATATGAGAGGGAGAAAGAGAAAAAAGAGAAATGTTTATGCTTAGTACACCACACAAAAGTACTACAGAACTAAAGAAAGTTTCAGTGCTGTGGTTTCTCTCTCTCTCTCCATCTCTATCTCAATCTGGAAAAAAAAAGACCAGTGTGGCAAAGCCTTGGTGACGACAAAAAAAAAATAAATTAAAAGAAAGATTTTCAATATAAATGGCAGTTTTATGAACATAACTGAAGAGGAAAGAAAATTTGGGTAATATTTATGAATTTTAATGTAATTTTATTGATTTCTTATATTCTAACTCAATAAAATACATAAAGAATAAAAATAAAATATAAAGGGGTTTTATTACTTGAATTTCTTATTTTTAGCAAGTTTCATGCTTTTATCTGGCAATATAAGTATCTGCACTTCTAAAGTGTTTGGTCATTAGAAAAGGTGAGGTTGCTTTTGCACTGATTCCAAATTTAGTTAAGAAAGAATATTTTGTATTTCAGAGTTAAATGAAAGACAATAAGAAGAATAAGAAAAAAAAAAATACTGCATCTCACACTTCTGCTAAGAATTGATTCCCTTGAGCTTTAGAATGAATTAAAAGACTACTTTGGAAGATGTTCCAGAGTTTCCACATTTCTCTTACTGCACATGTGATAATTCTTTATCACTTCATTTATAATGCTAATCTTATTCTTTTAAATCTAAGGAATACCAAAACCCTCCAAAATAGCATTTACATATGCCCAGTTTTCTGAATTCAGTTAAATTCTTGGTCATACCAACCCCCTAAGCTCTCTCCAAACAATTTTTGTCTTGAACAATTCCACCTCTAAGAATAGTCTACTATGGGTGGGGGAGATAGCATAACAGTTATGGAAACAGACTCTCATGCCTAAGACTCCAAAGTCCCAAGTTCAAGCCCCACCCCCAGAACTGACAGAGCTGAGCAGTGCTCTACTAAAAAAAGAAAAAAGCACCCTAATGTATTATAGGAACATTGTAATTAAAATTACCCAGCACTGGAGCAAAAATAGACACACTGGCCAGTGGAATAGAATTGAGAGCCCAGAAGTAATGTGCAGAAGAATGAAACTGAACCACTATAATTTACCACACACAAAAGTAAGCTCCAAATAGATTAAGGACTTGGGTGTTAAACCAGAAATTAGAGGAAAATATTGGCAGAACTCTTTTCCATCTAAGTTTCATAGGCATGTTCACTGATACAAGTTCAATTGCAAGGAAGACAAAAACAAAAATAAGCCAATGGGGCTACATCAAATTTAAAAGCCAGAAAGAAAAAAATAAAAACTACCACCCAAACAGACTCCTTATAGAATGAGAGATCTTTACATGCCATACATCAGACAAAAGACTAATAACCAAAATGTACAAAAAGCTCACCAAATTCCACAACAACAACAACAACAAAAAATCAAATTACCCCATTCAAATGTGGGGAGAGGATATGAACAGAATATTCACCAAAGCAGATAACCAAAAGGCCAACAGACATATTAAAAAATGTTCCAAGTCATTGATTGTCAGAGAAATGCAAATAAACACAACAAATAAACACTCCTGTGAGAATGTCTTACATCAGAAAAGATAGCAACAACAAATTCTGGAGAGTTTGTTGGGTGTGTGTGTGTGTGTGCTAAGAGAACCCTCATACATTGTTGGTAAGAATAGCCCTGTGGAGAGCAGTCTAAAGAAGTCTCAGAAGGCTAGCAATGGACCTACCTTATGACCTGGCAATTCCTCTCTTAGGGATATATCCCAAGGACTCAAAACACACCTGTCCAAAAAGATGTGTGCATAGCTGTTTTCACAGCAACACAATTTGTAATACACCTGGAATAACACTTCAAAGTAGCCTAGATGTTCAACAACAGGTGAGTGGCTGAGAAAGTTGTGGTATGTATATATATATATATATATATATATATATATATATATATATATATATATATATAATGTAATACTACTCAGCTATTAAGAATGAGAAATTCATCTCCTTTGCCTCATGTTGAACGGAACTTGAAGAAATCATGGTGAGATAAGCCAGGAAAAAAAGGACGAATATGGGATGATCTCACTCACAGACAGAAATTGAGATATCAGAACAGGAAGAGAGAGGTAAGTGCACATAGTACAAAGTGCAAGGACCAGCACAAGGATATGGGTTCGAACTCCTGACTCTCCACCTGCAGGGAGTATCGCTTCACAAGTAGTGAAGCAGGTCCGCAGGTATCTCTTTTGGTCCCTTTCTATCTCCACCTCCTCTCAATTTCTCTCTGTCCTATCCAATAAAAGGGTGGCCACCAGGAGCAGTAGATTCTTAGTGCATTTACTGAGCCCCAGCAGTAACCCTGGAGACAAACAAACAAACAAAAAACAGGAAGGGAAATACAAAGTAGAACTTGGACTGGGTTTGGTGTAAAGTTTGGACTGGGTTCTTTGGTAAAGAACTGTTGGCGGACTCAGGGCGGTGGGGGGGGGGGGGGCTTTCAGATTCTAGCGCATGATTATGAAGGCTGGGGGTGAAAATGTTTACAGAAAACTAAGAAATTTTACACATGTACCAATAACTATATCTACTGTAAACCATTATTCACTCCAATAAAAAAATGAATGGTTTAACACAATTTATATGTGTTTCTATCTCTAGTGAGTTGCCTCCAAATGGAGGAAACGTGCTATCCCTGGTGCTCCTGCCCTAAAGTTCTGTGACCCATGATTTTACAAGTCCTCCAGGTATATAAACTTGGCTTAGCCTCTGCCTTGCAAGCTGAAGAAGCCCATTTAAGTAATGTCTTCTTTTTTTAAAATATTTATTTATTTATTCCCTTTTGTCACCCTTGTTGTTTTATTGTAGTTATTATTGTTATTGATGTCGTCGTTGCTGGATAGGATAGAGAGAAATGGAGAGAGGAGGGGAAGACAGAGATGGGGAGAAAAAGACACCTGCAGACCTACTTCACCACCTGTGAAGGGATTCCCCTGCAGGTGGGGAGCCGGGGCTCGAACCAGGATACTTATGCCAGTCCTTGTGCTTTGCACCACGTGCACTTAACCCGCAGCGCTACCGCCTGGCTCCCCTAAATAATGTCTTCTGAGTTGCACTGTTTGTAATGGACCTTTCTGAGCCTCTTAGTCTTTCCATAGTTTAATTCCTTGAAGAATATTTCCCAGAATCCATGATAGTCATAATTAATGCCAGTTACATTTGGTTATTAGAAATTTTTTTGCTCAATCAAAAACATACATTTGATATACAATTTCTAGAAGGAACACTATTATTTGCCAAGTATCTATGTTATCAAGTGAAATGAGAACCTAAAGTCCCATGTGAGTATTTGAATACAATGTCGATATCAACTTTAGATATTAAGGGGAAAGTAGAGTGTATTCTTGGCTTTGTTTTGTAAATGTACACAATGTATCCCTCCCAATTAACAGAGGATAGACCTGGTACTAATCTGTCTTTAGCACCTCAATATGCCCTAAGACATTGCCATGATACATGCACCTAAAAGTTTCCCAGCTGAATACAATCAGTGGTTGAGGACTACAGCAATGGTAGTTGACTGCTACAGTTGATTTTCGCCCCTAATGTTTACAGTGTATTGAGAGGAATGGACAAATATATGATAAAGCATCTTTTTTGAAATCAAGAAAGCAGGAGAGTAGGTCTCTCTCACTGCATGCATCTATTGAAACCAAACTTTTATAATGTAATACATGAGAAAACTAAGAAAAACAAGTAGCAGTTAACCATACATAATTACCAGAAATCGTGTTCCAATCTCAGTAATGACTTAGATTAAAATTTCAATGGTCCTATTGATTATATCCCTTAGGTCTCTCCCCCACACCTATAACCTTTCATAATTGTGCAAGTTTTTCATGAAATCAAAAGCCAAAACAGAACACATTGCTTTTGGTATAAATGCTGGAAAGTATCTCCTGTTACTTGAAGGACTTATAAAGGATTTAGATTTCTACATGTAAAATGATCGTGGCCTCTTTTCCAGGCTTGTGGAGTATAATTTTCATAGGTCAGTTGGACTACCACAGTAATTAAAGAGCATCATATACTATTTACTGAGCTTAGGTGACATTTTTACCTGTGTACTTAAATGACTAACCTAAAGTACTACATTGCAGATTTCATATGTTCCTTACTCTCCACTGCCACTCTACTCCTACTTCTGGCATTGAATGCTAGATCTACCATACCCTGGTACTATATGTTCCTTCAGTTACTGATGACTTTCTAATCACATTGTCCTTTCTTTATAGATTTGTGAAATTTGTACATTCATTTTCCCTGTCAAGACAAACTTCATTGTCATGTTGTCAAGGCTGTCATTAGTATTTCATTTTCTTGTTCCTTACTGTACCAGAACCCTGCCCTTTTATATGAAAACTGTCCTTCATATGAGCGCAGAAGACTTTCACTCACCTTTGCTTCTAAAGCTCCTTAGTTCTCTAATGCGCAGATAACTATGAATAGAAATGAAAGCACTCAAAATGTATACAAGGTGTTGTGAAATACATTGATATTTTTATTAATGTTATCCTAGGTAGATACATTTAGCCAAATTGCAAGTCACATCACCTTTGTAATTAGATAGAAAAGTCTACTACATAAGGCTTCTGAGGTTTGGTACAGTAGTTTGTCTTGATGGTCTCATGTATACAGTCACTATAGTCAGTATTACATTTGCCACACTTACAGCTTACAGCTACAGGGTAGGAGAAATAAGGAGTAACATGGTGTGGGCATCCTGGTATTTCTACAGTCTTATATATGAAGTCTCTATATGTACACACGTCCTGGGACAGGGCATATTTGGGAAGAAACAGCTTGCCATTGATATCCTGAGGAAAAGATAGAAAAAAAGAGGCATAATGTGATAGACTTTAGGAAATGTATAGAATGGAAACAGATGAAAATAATTCACTTTTATTTCATTTATTTATTTATTTATTTATTTTGCCTCCAGGGTTCTGGCTGGGTCACGGTGGCTGGACTATGAATCCACTGCTCCTGGAGGCCATTTTTCCCATTTTGTTGCCCTTATTGTTATTGTTGCCATTGCTGTTGTTGTTGTTGGATAGGACAGAGAGAAGTCAAGAGAAGAGACAGAGAAATCAAGAGAAGAGGAGAAGTCAGAGAGGGAGAAAGATAGACACCTGCAGACCTGCTTCACCATCCTTGAAGTGACCCCCCTGTAGGTGGGAAGCTGGGGGCTCAAGCCAGGAGCCTTGAGCTTGTCCTTGTGCTCCATACCATGTGCGCTTAACCCACTGCACACAGGCAGCCCCCCCCCCACTTTTATTTCTCACAGATAGGAGAGGGAAAATTCCTCAACTTAATTCCTCAATACTACTAATACACTGATTCCCACAGGAACAAAAGTACTATCAATTCCCTCTTACTCTTTGATCACAGAAACAAGATAAAGTTTAAATAAATTTTAGAATGTCATATATAAGCTGTTATAAAATTATCTGTGGGCATTGTGCTAAGTAAATCCATGTGACATTGTAAACTGTACACTCCATCTCTGAGGAGTCAGTCACCATTAGATTTGCAAAATGAGGTTGTGGCTTATCTCATTTCCTTTCTGAATAGAAATGAACTGAATCCAGGTTTCTCTAATTCAAGGCTAAAAGAAGTGAGATGAACTACATACCCGTGTCATACAATATCCGGCACAGATGGTAGTGTTGATGGTTAGGCAATAAGTACACTCTTTCCTTTCAATATGCATCAGGTACTCAGTTGGAATACAAAACGACATTGCTTGCCCACATAGAAGGCCAAAAAGTAGGGGTATCAGGAATATAGCATTCATGCTAAATCAAAGATAAAATTAATGAATCTATTACATGCATCCTTTAGGAAATTCAGAATGTTTCAAAATTAAACGAACTGTTAAAAGAAATACATACAGTGTGTCCAACAATAACTAACAGCTGCCTTTTGCTGAATGTCTACTTTGTCCTAGAAGATCTATAGGTGTTTTTACACAGTTAACACTCTCAAAACCCTTACATATACATTTCATATGGCTATGAGCTACATATCCTCATAAAGTAAGATCTCACATAGTAAAGTTCCCATTTACTAGTGCCACGTAGTTATTTTACTGGGCAATGGAATGACAATCTTAGAACATCACAACAGCAGCTTGAGAGATTGTATAGGGGCTAGATGACTAGACTTGCCAGCATAAGGCCCATAGTTCAGTCACTGACACCGCATATACCAGAGTGATGCTCTGGTTCTCTTCTCTCTCACACAAATAAATAACTTTTTAAAAAACATAACAGAAGAAACCGTGAGAGAGACATATTTGTAAATGAAGAGTAAAACCATGTATTCAATGGAAACAATCCAAATACTTCCCGTATGATTATAAAAATAACAGTAAGACTTCAGTAGTGGTTTTCCCAGAATTATAATTTCCTAAAATTTTTTTCTAAAAATTTAAAAGATCAACAAATTGGTGTAATCAGAAAAGGTATTGGAACAAAGAAAATTCATGATCAAAATTCAGAATTATCTCTGGGAGGTGGCACAGTGATAGAGCTTAGACTGTCGAACATGAGGTCCTGAGTTCAGTCCCCGGCAGCACATGTACCAGAGTGATGTCTGGTTCTTTCTCTCTCCTCCTTTCTCATTAATGAATAAATAAAATCTTTTAAAATTCAGAATTATCTCAAAGTAAATAATCTTGTATATAAATCTATGCACTATTAAGAAAGATGAAATGCTGGGAGTCAGGCAGTAGTACAAAGTGTTAAGTGCACATGGTGCGAAAAGCAAGGATCAGCCTAAGCATCCCAGTTCGAGCCCCCGGCTCCCCACCTGCAGTGGAGTCGCTTCACAGGTAGTGAAGCAGGTCTGCAGGTGTCTATCTTTCTCTCCCCGTCTCTGTCTTCCCCTCCTCTTTCGATTTCTCTCTGTCCTATCTAATAACGACATCAATAGCAACAACAACAATAACTACAAAAATAAAACAACAAGGGCAACAAAAGGGCAAATTAATAAATTAATTAAATTTAAAAAAAGAAAGATGAAATGTAGGGGCCAGGTGGTGGCGCACCTGGTTGAACTCATGTATTACAATGTGCAAGGACCTGGGTTCAAGCCTCTGGTCCCCACCTGCAGGGGGCAAGCTTTGCAAGTGGTAAAGCAGTGCTGCAGGTGTCTCTCTGTCTCTCTATCACCCCCTTCTTCCCTCTTGATTTCTGGCTGTCTCTATCCAATAAATAAAGATTTTAAAAAAGAAAGATGAAATGAAGTGAGTTCATAAAGAGGTCAACTAAAATCATCACTAATGTTAAAGTGTTAACTCAGAAATCCAAGAATTTCTTTTTAAAAAAATTTAATTTTAAGGTGCCAGACAGTAGTGCACCTGGTTAAGCACACACATTAGAGTACATAGGGACCCAGATTCAAGCCTCTGGTTCCCACTTGCAGAGGAAAAGCTTTATGAGTGGTGAAGCAGGTCTCTCTATCTATCTATCTATCTATCTCTATCTCTATCTCTTCATCTCTATCTCCCACTCCGTTCTCAATTTCTGTCTCTGGGACTAGGTCATGGCGCAAGGATCCCAGTTCAAGCCTCCGACTCCCCAGCTGCAGGGGAGTTGCTTCACAGGCAGTGAAACAGGTCTGCAGGTGTCTATCTTTCTCTCCCCCTCTTTGTCTTCCCTTCCTCTCTCCATTTCTCTCTGTCCTAACAATGACATCAATAACAATAATACAACAATAAAAATTAATTAACTAATTAATTAATTAAAGAACTGAATCTAAGACGGGGGAGACATGCAAAGTACCCCTGTGACAATAATCTTGTAAGTCAAATTACTTCCATACAGTAACAAAAATAAGAAAGACTAGTAGAGTTGGAAAGAAATTTAAAATATATTTTATTCAGGAGATGTATAGAATTTATAATATAAAAGATTACAGAGGTAAAAAAAAGTATAGGTTGACACAATGAAAGTAGTATCATCAAATATGGCAATTTCATCTTGGATTAGTCAGGAAATACGTTTGGGCTGCAGGGGAGACAAAGGAGGGTCCACTCTACCTAAGGCAGAAGGAGACGGTATCTCAATAGACCCTGGCTAACTAGATGTTTCCATCAGCATCAATAGGACATCATAATGAGCTGAATACTTTTATGGCATAATTATTTTAGTTTTGGATCTCAGAAAGAGTAGTCAAGTTTCAGGCTTTTGGATATAAATTGGATATCTCAGGGTTTTTTTTTTTTTTCTTTATTGGGGGTTAATGTTTTACATTCAACATTAAATACAATAGTTTTTACATGCATAACATTTCTCAGTTTTCCACATAACAATATGTGGTTGCCTCACTAGGTCCTCTGTCATCCTCAAAGGTTTAAAAATGTTTTAGTCTGGGGGCTGGGTGGTGGTGCACCTGGTTAAGCACACACATTACAATGCGCAAGGACATGGGTTTGAGCCCTCAGTCCCCATCTGCAGGGGGAAAGCTTTGCAAGTGGTAAAGCAGGGTTGCAGGTATCTGTCTCTCTCTCTCTCTCTCTCTCTCTCTCTATATATATATATATATATATATATATATATATATATATATATCCCTTCTCTCTTGATTTCTGACTTTCTCTATCCAATAAAGATAATAAAAATTAACAAAAAAAGAAATACGTCTTTAAAAATGTTATAAATTTTTTATTGTAAGAAAAATACACATATTGTAATTGTTGAAAAAGTCATAACATATTTTTCTTATGGTTTTCTATGCAAAAATGCATCATGGCTTTTCTAACAACCCAATATCAATGGAATAGTGTTGTTATCTTTGAACATAAATTTGTTTTCTAGTTCTACTAAATAAATTATAGTTCACTAAGCACTTTTTTCACTTTTGAAAAAATAACAAAATTATCTCAAGTCTATCAATTATATCCCAACAGCATCCCTGAGTTGCCTGTATAAAGCCTCCATTAATTGAAATCCTGTAGACTAACTCGCAGATAACCATGATCTGAAACCCATAAGAAAACATAAAAATCATACTCAGTAAGTTACCAAAAGTAAAGATTTTTTTGAGTCTATCAAAACACTCAGCACTTACCATTTTAATAAACACTAAGCTGGAGAAAAGGAAAAACTTTAAATAAGAAAGTTTCACGAATCCTTCATTGTAGACACTTACCTTACTTTGCATTGGTGAGCTGCTGCTGTAATGATTCAGCCTAAATGCTTTTGGTTCATTTTATACCTTTCAAGATAATGCTTCTATGATCTTCTTGTTTATATAATTATATTTGAATCACTGATTTCTTATCTGGAAAAAAATCTATTGAAAATTCATACTGAACCCCAAATAAAATGTGTTTAGACAAACAATTTCACATCTTCCTTTGGAAACCCTGGTATTATTGCAGCATACACTTTCCCTTCTCATATTTCAAAATAAAATTAACCTTTTAAATATAGCCCTTATAAATACTTATTAATATTAGCAGGTATGTTACAGAGGGAGAAAACAAATTTTAAAGCAGTCCATTAACATCATCTAGATAAATCTTAGAAATGAAAATTACTTGGTTTACAAGTGCCCCAAATATTACCCAAATTCTCATTTAGAGATATACAAAAGTATCACTCATCTACAAATCAAAGATCATTTATTCTAGAAATCCAAGGCAATTGGCATATGAGTTAGTGATTTTAAAAAATCAACTAATTCAAAATATTTTTCCTTTTGGTTTAAAAAGTTAACAAAATTTACATATGTGAAACAATGCCCAAGACGTGGCACAGTGGGAGAGATTTGGACTTGAAAACATAAGGAAGGTCCCATGTTAAATCTCTGACACCAAGTATACCAGAGTGCTGTTCTGACCTCTTTCTCCCCTCTATCTCTCTGTTTCTAATGGAATAAATAAAATAATTCTTTTAATTTGTCACTTATGTAAGTGACTAAATCTGACAGGTCAAACAGATCTGAAACCAAATCCTGAATCTGCATTTACTAGCTGCATGCCATTGTCATGCTTGGGTTCTCTTTACTTCATCATCAATTTGAAGATACTAGTGTTTATATACAGTATTCACAAGTGTCTGGCATATAATATGTTAGATAAATCATATCAAATTTCTAGTAGTTCAACATTTATTTGTCAAATAAATACTTAGCTACCAAGTGGTCACAGCATAGCAGTCAGTCATATTTGTTGAATCCATAAATGACTTAATTCAAAAATTAGGCAACTTTTGGAACCGGCATATATATAGCTCCGATTTCCCTTCCCTTCCAAGGTTATTGCTGGGGCTCAGCGACTTCAGTATGAATCCACTGCTCCTGACAGACATTTTTTCCACATTTGTTATTGTTGTTGAATAAGAGAGAGAGAAATTGAGAGAAGAGGGGAAGACAGAGCGGGAGAGAAAGACACCTGCAGACCTGCTTCACCGCTTGTGAAGTGACCGCCCCCCCTGCAGGTGGGGAGCTGGAGGCTCAAACCTGGATACTTGCACCAGTTCTTGTGCTTTGCACTATGTGCACTTAACATGTTATCCAGCCTCCCTTCAGAGTATGGGATATTCTCTACCATTGTTGATCCACATTAAGTGCATGGTCGTATGGGGGCCCACAAAGGGGTCCATGTGTTGTTCCTGATGGAGATGACCAGTGACAATGGAGAGAGGGATCTATTAGAGGTCTAGGATGTGTGGGAATCTCAGGACTCCCAACTAGGGCCCCAGCCGATGGATTGGCCTGATAGTGACTAAAGAGTCATTATTAAAGTATGCCAGTCTCTTGCCCTTATTCAGCTTTTGTAGTCCTTACTTTGATAAGGTTAGCTTTGGAGTGACTGAGAGAAGTGTAACAGGAAATAGGTGAGGAGGGTATTTATGTCTAAGTAGAAACTATTTCATTAGGTACTTTATGGTGTCTTTTTAAGTCTTTCTACTTGCTTCTTTCATTTATTGGCTCACTGCAAACTATTGTGCACTTTTGCTTTCAGGTATATATATTTTTCCCTAATTTATGGATACATGTGAGCCTATGTTCTATCACATTGGACCTGGTCTATATCTAGGTCTTGAGGCTTTGTTAGGAAGTGAACCACCTGAAATAGAATTAAGGAGTCCTATGAGAAAAGAAAGGTTTTGATGCTGAAAGTTTGACATTCCACACCTGAGGCCTCTGGACACATTCCGAAGTGAGCATGCTGAGGTGGTACTCGTTGGATTGAATAGGTTGAGATCAGCAGATGCAGCATTGTTGTTATAAATTGAGACAAGCATGCAGGAAAGTGAGCCCCACCCTACAGGTTCCAGGACTGGGGGAAATATGGGCTTTTTAGAGAGAGCAGGAAGTTCCTGCTGTCTTAGGGTTTAAGAAGGCAAGAGACAGTTATAGCTATAATCATATTCTTTGGCAATTGGGTTTTCTTTGAAAAACCCATTGTTAGGATTTGCTGTATCATACATGACCTAACCATAATTTATGTCCTTTGATTATATATATATATATATATGTATATATATATATATGTATATATATATATATATATGTATGTATCTTATAAATTAACTCCACCAGTTGCTTCTGTTCTCCTGGTCTAAGCTTGGGAGAGTCAGCATTTCAAGAACTTAACCTATGATCTATGCATTAAAAAGTTTGAGACATTCAATCAATTTTTCCACTGTCATATTAATTAAATAATGATTTATATGACTACAAGTTAATGCATAAATGGTATTTATGCACAAGTGTGCATAAACACCATTCACACCACCAAAAGACTGTGTCCCATCCAGTCCCATCTTCCCCCCCAACCCCCACCCAGTGAGGCTGAACATCCACCCTCACCCTTAACCCAGAGATTTTTACTTTGGTGCCCTACTCCAAACTCATTCAGATCCTGCTTATAGTTTCCCTTTCTGTTCTTCTTTCTCAACTTTTGTTTATATGTGGGATCATCCCATACTCATCTTCGTCTTTCTGACTTATCTCACTTAACATAATTCCTTCTAGCTCCATCCAAGATGGGTCAGAGAAGGTGGGTTCATTGTCTTAATAGCTGCATAGTATTCCACTGTGTATATATACCACAGCTTTCTCAACCATTCACCTGTTGTTGGGCACCTGGTTTACTTCCAGATTTTAGCTATTATGAATTGTGATGCTATGAACAGAGGTGTACACAAATCTTTTTGGTAGGGTGTTATAGAATCCTTGGGGTATATCCCTAGGAGAGGACTTACTGGGTCATATGGAAGGTCCATGTCTAGTCTTGTGAGAGTTCTCCATACTGCTCTCCACAGAGGCTGGACCAGCAACCCACCACAATGCAGACGGGTTCCTTTGTCCCCACAACCTCTCCAGCATTTGTTGCTACTGTTCTTTTTGATGAATGCCATTCTCACATGGGTGAACTGGTATCTCAGTGTTGTCTTTATTTGCCTTTCTCTGACAATCAATGACTTGGAGCAATTTTTTATGTGTTTGTTAACCTTTTGGATCTCTTCTGTAGTAAATATTATGTTCATATCTTCTGCCCATTTTTGGATGGGGTCATTTGCTTTTTTGTTGCTAAGTTTGCTTAGCTCTTTATATATTTTGGTTCTTAGTCTCTTGTCTGATATATGACATGTGAAGATCTTCTCCCATTCTGTGAGGGGGTCTCTTTGTTTGGGTGATGGTTTCTTTTGCTGTGCAGGAGATTTTCAATTTGATATAGTCACATTTGTTGTTTTTTTTTTTGTTTTTGTTTTAGTCTTCCCTCCAATTGGATTTGTATCATCAAACATGTCCCTGAGGTTTAGATGGGAAAGGGTTCCACCACTGTTTTCCTTTAAGTGTTTGATAGTTTTTGGCTAACATCCAGGTCTTTGATCCATTTGGAGTTGACTTACGTTTCTAGTGAGATAAAGTGGTTCAGTTTCATTCTTCTGCATGTTTCAACCCAGTTTTCCCAGCACCATTTATTAAATAGAGGCTCCTTCTTCCATTTAATATTTTGAGCCACTATATCAAAACTTAGATGTACATAGGTATGGGGGTCAGCTCCAACTCTTGCTGTAAATCAAGTTTACCATGTCCAAACAATTATCCTCACTGTAACTAAAGTTAAAAAGCCAAATATTTAAGGAGAATTTCCCATTGCCTTAAGTTTGAGCTCTAAAGTGTTATTTTCAAAGTCCCTCATAATTGGCTTTATTTCCCTAAATTTATCTCTCATCCTCTCTCACCTTATCTCCACTTTCCAAGTTCTTCGGTCAATCTGAAATGAATTCAAATTAATTATTTTCTCTCTTGATTTCAAGTCTTTTCAGAAGCCATTCCCTCTATCTAGAACATCTGCCTATTTCCCCATTTCATGCCTCATCTCTTCTACTTCTCACTCAGCTTTCATGACTTTGCTGAGAGAATACCCTTTCTGAAGACCTTTCTATAAATCTCCAAAGCCTTGTTGCTGTTTAGTAGTTTTGAGAGATAGAGACAATATGTTTATTATTTTGGAGAGATAGAGACAAAATGTTTATTATTTTGGAGAGATAGAGGCAACAGTACTTTTGAGAGATAGAGAAAATATCTGGTACATTCAAGTGCTCAATAAATCATAAATATTATTCTAGGACATATGTATCATATAGCCCCATTAGCCTTTACTTGTCTAATTTTTTTATTTTGGGGGGGATTAATGTTTTACATTTGACAGTAAATACAATAGAGTCTTTTACTTTGGTGCAATACACCAACTCCAGTTCAGGTTCTGCTTGTGTTTTCTCTTCTGATCTTCTTTATCAACTTCTGCCTGTGAATGAGGTCATCTCATATTAATCCTTCTGTTTCTGACTTATTTCACTTAACATGGTTTCTTCAAGCTCCATCCAATATGGGCTGAAAATTGCTGAGTAGTATTCCATCATGTATATATACCAAAAACTTGCTCAGCCACTCATCCATTGTTGTACATCTGAGTTGCTTCCAGGTTTTGGCTATTACAAATTGTGCTGCTAAGAACATAGGTACACATAACTCCTTTTGGATGTGTGTGTTAGGATCCTTAGGAATTATCCCCATGAGAGGAATTGCAGGATCATAAGATAGGTCCACTTCTAGACTTCTAAGTGATCTCCAGACTGTTCTCCACAGAGGTAGGACCAACTGACATTCCCACCAACAGTGAAGGAGGGTTCCTTTGACCCCACAATCTCTCCAGCCTTTGTTTCTGTTACCTTTTCTGATGTATGACATTCTCACAGGAGTGAAGTGGTATCTCACTGTTGTCTTTTTTTGCATTTATCTGACAAAGGCATGGAACATTTTTTCATGTGTTTCTTGGCCTTTTGGGTCTCTTCTGTGGTGAATATTCTGTTTATGTCCTCTCCCTATTTTTGGATGTGGTCATTTGTTTTCTTGTTCTTGATTTTTGTCAAGCTCTTTATATACTTAGGTTATTAAACTCTTGTCTGATGTATGGCATGTAAAGATCTTCTCCCATTCTGTGAGTGGTCTCTTGGTTTGGGTAGTGATTTCTTTTGCTGTGAAGAAGCTTTTAAATTTGATGTAGTCCCATAGGTTTATGCTTGTCTTATTCTTCTTTGTAATTGGATTCATTTCATTGAAGATGTCTTTGAAATTTATGCAGAAAAGAGTTCTGCCAATATTTTCCTCTAAGTATCTGTAGTTTGTGGTCTAACATCCAAGTCCTTGATCCACTTGGAATTTACTTTTGTATTTGGTGAAATACAGTGGTTCAGTTTCATTCTTCTGCATGTTTCAACCCATTGTTTCCAACACCATTTGTTGAAGAGTCTCTGCTTTCCCCATTTAATAGTCTGGGCCCCTTTGTCAAAGATTAGATGTCCATAGGTGTGGGGGCTCACTTCTGGGCTCTGAATTCTATTCCACTGCTCAATGTGTCTATTCATGTTCCAGTACCAAGCAGTTTTGATGACAATGGCCCTATAATACAGTTTGATATCTGGAAGTGTGATGCCTCCAATTCTGTTCTTTTTTCTCAAGATTGTTTTGGCAATTCTAGGTCTTTTCTGGTTCCAGATAAACATTTGTAGCATTTGTTCTATTCTCCAAAAACATGTGCTTGGGATCTTGATGGGGATAGCATTAAATTTGTAGATGGCTCTGGGTAGTATATTCATTTTGGTGATGTTAATTCTACCAACCCATGAACATGGATATCTTTCCACTTCTTTGTGTCGTTTTCAATTTCCTTGATTAGTGACTCATAATTTTCAGTATACAAGCCTTTCACTTCTTTGGTTAGGTTTACTCCTAGATATTTTATTGTTTTAGTTACTATAGTAAAAGGAATTGATTTCTGGATTTCAATGTCTTCTAGCTTAGTGTTTGCATAGAGGAATGACACTGACTTTTGAATGTTAATTTTGTAGCCTGACACTTTACTGTATTGCCTGATGATTTCCAAAAGCTTCTTACTGGATTCCTTAGGTTTTTCTATGTATACTATCATGTCATCTGCAAATAGGGACAGTTTGACTTCTTCTCTTCCAGTCTGTATCCCTTTAATTCCTTGCTTCTGCCTGATTGCTATGGCAAGAACTTCCAACACTATGTTGAATAGTAATGGTGATAGTGGGCAGCCCTATCTAGAACCTGATCTGAGAGGAAATGCTTCCAGTTTTTCACCATTGAGTATGATGTTGGCTGTAGGTTTCCTATATATAGATTCCACTATCTTGAGGAATTTTCTGTCTATTCCCATTTTTTGTAGTGTTTTGATCATAAAGGGATGTTGGATTTTTTCAAAGGCTTTCTCTGCATCTATTGATATGACCATGTGGTTTTTGGTCTTGCTTTTATTGATGTGGTGGATCATGTTGACTGATTTACATATATTAAACCAACCTTGCATGCCTGGGATAAACCCCACTTGGTCATGATGAAGAATCTTTTTAATATACTACTATATCCAGTTGGCTAGAATTTGTTCAATATTTTACCATCTATGTACATCAGAAATACTGGTCTATAGTTTTCTTTTTTGCTTGTATCCCTGTATGCTTTTGGTATCAAAGTGATGTTGGCTTTATAGAAGGTGGAGAGAAGTATTCCTGTGTCTTCAATCTTCTGGAAAACTTTTAAAAGTAGAGGTATTAGTTCTTCTTTGAAGGTTTTGTAGAATTCATTTGTAAAACCATCTGGTCCAGGACTGTTATTCTTGGGAAGGTTTTTGATAACTGTTTCAATTTCATTAGCTGTTATGGGTCTGTTCATATTATCTAGTTTCTCTTTATTTAATTTTGGAAATTTGTATCTAGGAAATTGTCCATTTCTTCCAGGTTCTCTAACTTGGTGGCATACAGTTGTTCATAGAAACCTCGCATGATATGTCCATTTCTGAAGTGTCTGTTGTTATATCACTTCTTTCATTTACAATTCAATTTATTTGAGTCTTCCCTCTATTTTGTTTGTGAGTCTGGCTAAAGGTTTATCGATTTTGTTCACTCTTTCAAAGAACCAACATTTACTTTCGTTGATCTTTTGTATGGTTTTCTTATTTTCAATGTTATATATTTCTGCCCTAACTTTAGTGATTTCTGTCCTTCTGGTTGCTTTAGGGTTCCCTTGTTCTTCTTCTTCTAGGTTTAATATGTGCAATGAGGCTGTTTATCTGTGCTTTTTCTTATTTCCTAATGTGTGCTTGTATGGCTATGAACTTCCCTCTCAGTACTGCCTTAACTGTGTCCCATATATTTTGATAGCTTGTGTCTTCATTTTCATTGAACTCTAGAAACATTTTGATTTCTTCCTTTATTTCTAATTTGACCCAGAGGTTGTTAAGTAGTGTACTGCTGAGCTCCCACATTTTGGGATTATTACTAATCTTTTGTTGATTGTTAAGTGTTAGTTTAATTCCACTGTGGTCTAAGAAGAGGCTTGGGATGATTTCAATACTCTTCAATTTTCTGATGCTGTCTTTGTGGTCTAACATAGGGTCTATCCTTGAGAATGACCCATGTGGACTTGAGTAGAATGTGTATTCCAGTTTCTTGAGGTGAATGACTCTGAAAATGTCCAATAGTTCTAGTTTATCTACCTCCTCTTTTAGCTCCTTCATTTTGTTATTGATTTTCTGCCTGGATTATCTGTCAAGTTGAGAGAGTGGAATGCTGAAGTCCCATTCTGTTACTGTGCTGCTGTTAATATATTGCTGTAGCTCTTCCAATAGATGTTTGATATATTTAGATGGCTTCTCATTGAGTGCATAGATGTTAATAATTGTTAAGTCTTCTTGATTGACTGATCATCTCAGCATTAAGTAAAGTCCATCCCTATCTTTTTTAATTTTATTGATTTTAAAGTCTATCGTGCCAGATATGAGAATAGCTGTTCCTTCTCTTTCTTGTGGGCCATTGGCTTATATGATATTTCACCATCCTTTCACTTTGAGTCTGAGTTTGTCTTGTTGAGTTAAGTGGGATTCCTATAGACAGAATATTGTTGGGTTGTGTTTTCTGATCCATCTTCCTACACTGTGCCTTTTAATAGGTGAATTAAGGCTATTGACAATTACTGATATCATAGATTGAAGATATTTTAATGCATTAATATAGATTTTTAGAGTGTTCTGATATATGGCATATTTATGGTGGTCTGACTGTTTATAAGAGAACTTTCAGGACTTCTTTCAGGGAAACTTGGTGGTAGTTGATTCCTTCAATAGCTGCTTGTCTGAGAAGGATTTTTTTATTTTTTCTTATATATATTTATTTATTTTCCCTTTTGTTATCCTTGTTGTTTTATTGATGTAGTTTTTGTTGTTGTTATTGATGTCACTGTTGGATAGGACAGAGAGAAATGGAGAGAGGAGGGGAAGACAGAGGGGAGAGAAAGATAGACACCTATAGACCTGCTTCGCCAACTGTAAAGTGACTCCCCTGGAGGTGGGGAGCTGGGGGTTCAAACCGGGATCCTTATGCTGGTTCTTGTGTTTTGCACCATGTGTGCTTAACCCACTGAGCTACCACCTGACTCCCCTGAGAAGGCTTTTATGCCCCCATCTAGTCTGAATGACAGTGTAGCAGGATACCGTAGTCTTGGTTGAAATCCTTTCTCATTGAGCACTCGATAGATATCTTGCCATTCTCTTCTGGCCTGTAGTATTTGTGTGGAGAAATCAGCTGCAAATCTTACGCTTTTTCCTCTATAAGAGACTCTTTGTTTTTCTCTTGCAGCCTTCAGAATCATTTCTTTATCCTTATTCCTTTCCATGCTAAATATGATGTGTCTTGGTGTCTTTAAGTCTGGGTTAATTCTGTTTGGGACCCTCTGGGCTTCTTGAACCTTTATGTCTTTTCTTTTGCCTATATTAGAGAAGTTCTCAGCTATTATTTCCTGAAGAATGCTTTCTTCCCTTCCCTCTCTTTCTTCCTCTGGTAATCCAATAATGCATATATTATTTCTTTTGAAGTCATCCCATAGGTCTCTGTTGTTTTCAGTATCTCTTAATCTCTTTTTGAGATCTCAGATCTTTTTTAGTTGTCTCTAATTCATCCTCAATCTTGTTAATTCTGTCTTCAGTCTCATTTAGTCTATTCTCTCTTCCCCTCTACTGTTTTCTGGAGTTCATATATTTTGTTACCCTGTTCTGACACTGTTTTAGCTTGTTCATCTAGTTGTGTTCTTAGCTCAGCTATTTCAGCTTTCAGCTCTCTAATAACCCTGAAATAATCAGTGTTTTCTTCCAGAGTCTCATTTGTTGTTTCTGCATTTCTGATTATAATTCTTTCAAATTCTTTACTAACTTCTGTGACTATTTTCTTAACAAGCATTTGAATGTTGTCCTCACTATTTTGTGTTTCAACCTTTCGGGGGCTTTTAGCTGGACTCTTGTCCTGGATTATTTCTCCAATATTTCTTCTGGTTGGCTTAACCATTCTATATAGTGTGTTATGAGGTCCCTTTCTCAGTACTTTTCAAATTACTAATCACTCTTGCCTGGATTGACTTGTGTCTAAGTAAGGTAATTAAAGGGTTCACAGTTGTGGAAATTGATGGTTGTTTCAATAATATTTTAATCCCTGAGCTGGAACTCAATGGCTTAAAAGCCTCTTTTGTTTTTTTTCATCCCTGTAAGCTATGGGAGTCTCAGGGCTTTTAAACTATAAGTAGGCTTCTTAGCTTAATCACTCCTGACCAAGAGATAAAGCATGATGGGGGAGAGATAGTACAGCGGTCATGTAAAGAGACTCTCACACCCCAAGGATCCAAAGCTCCAGGCTCAATTCAGCTTCTCTGCCAAGCCGGGCAGCACTGCTAAGCCCTGTGATTTTCTAAACAAGTAACATTTATAGTCTGTAGGTTCTCAGCAGGAGAACAATGTGGAAAGGCTCCCACTATACAGCTCCACTGCTAGGCCACTGAGGTGTAGATATTGTCCTAAGTTTCCTGGTCAGTTCTCTGTACTAGATGTCAGCATAGGGCCTCCCCTCTGCTACTCCAGCCTCTGAGGGCAGTAGCAATGGAGACTCACGGTTGCATTTGATGAGTCTTAGGGGAGTCCTCTCCTTCATTCAGAAGTCTTTTTGTTGGTAAAACAGACTGGAGGTGATATATCAACCGATAAACTGCAATACTGTTATCAGCTGCTCAGTCTCTCCTTAGGCTCCTCCCTGTCCACAAGCCATATGTGTTTGCACTTGCTGGTGATTTGGTGGGTTCTAGAGGTTGTTCTAGTCCTATCTTGTTGCATTCCCAGGCGATCTCCTTTGGTATTCCTAGTTGACCCAGGAAAGGTGAGAAACACAGCTACTGCTGCTCTGTAGCCCTGCCTCCAGAAGTCTCTCATCTAATATTTTTAATGAGTATTAATTCTAAATGTTCATGGTAAAATAAGTGAGGATTAGCAGATTTAAAAAACTGTGATATCAATATATATACATATATGTGAAGAATAATCATTTCAATCATCCTCCATCCTCCCACACATCTTGAGTATGTGAGCTACCATTCAGTAAGAGAGGGAATGTAGAAATGAGGATACCAAGCATAGGCAGCTTTATGTGATTCCAACCAGTATATAAATATTGTAGTACAGCAACTGTTGGAATCTTTGATATCTGTTTCTAATAGAATTAGTTCTTCTTAAATGTATTATAAAACTTAGTTTCTAGCAAATTTATGTATATAACACTAAAAATGGACCTATACATACTAAGTAACTTATTTACACTTGACCTACTACTAGAAATAATGTTATACATTGGGTAACATTTTCTTTTCCCTGGAAGTTTCAGGTACATAATTTCATGCTGTTATAAAAATTCAGGTAAGGGTCAGGGAGCTATCTCAGCCTGTTATAGCACCAACTTACATCCCCATGGTCCCAGGAATTACAGGTTCAATCCATGGCACCACATTGTAACAGATATCTGGTCTTCTCTCTTTCCTCTCTTTTTCTGTCTCCTAAGAAATATGTCTTTAAGCAAAATAATTCAGTCAGATTGAACTTTTATTTTCAGCTCAAATTTACTGTTCTACCTAAAAGAACTATAAGCAGGACAAACAATGGTTCTATGCAAATTACACATTAGGCAACAAAGAAAAGTTTTTTTTATTTTATGTAACTTTTTATTTATTTATAAAAAGGAAACATTGACAAAACCATAGGATAAAAGGGGTACAACTCCACACAATTCCCAACACCAGAACTCCGTATCCCATCTCCTCCCCTGATAGCCTTCTTCTTTAAACCTCTGAAAGTATTGACCCAAGATCATTGTGGGATGCAGAAAGTTGAAGGTCTAACTTCTGTAATTGTTTCCCAACTGAACATGGGCATTGAAAGGTCGATCCATACTCCCAGCCTGTCTCTCTCTTTCTCTAGTGGGGAAGTAGAGCTCCAGGACACCGTGGTGGGGTTGTCTGTCCAGGGTGTTTGGTCAGTATCATGCTAGCATCTGGAACCGGGTGGTTGAAAAGAGAGTTAACATACAAATCCAAACAAATTGTTGACCAGTCATGGACCTAAGGGCTGGAATAGTGCAGATGAAGAGTTGTGGGGTCCTCCATTTTGTAGATACCTAGTAGAAATATTTTTGTTATATTTCTTTTTTTTTATAGTCTGTGCTTTTTTTTTTTTAATATTTATTTATTTTCCCTTTTTGTTGCCCTTGTTGTTTTTTCATTGTTGTTGTAGTTATTGTTGTCGATGTCATCGTTGTTAGATAGGACAGAGAGAAATGGAGAGAGGAGGGGAAGATAGAGAGGGGGAGAGAAAGATAGACACCTGCAGACCTGCTTCACCGCCTGTGAAGCGATTCCCCTACAAGTGGGGGGCCGGGGCTCAAACTGGGATCCTTACACGGGTCCTTGCGCTTTGCGCCACATGTGCTTAACCCACTGCACTACTGCCCGATTCCCTTATTTTTGTTATATTTCAAAGGGCCTATGGCTATACTAGTTTGTTGTTGTTGTTGTTGTTGTTTCTTAAGAAAAGTAATCTTAGGGAGATAGGAAACAAAAAGAGAAATTAAAACCTACTGCATAAACAAGGTTTCTGGACTATGGTATAAGAAGTGGATGCCAAGGTAAAGACCATAAATTCCCCAAATTAAAGAGATGGACACAGGAATCTATGAAGCCCAAGTCATCTAGAATTCACAGGGAAAATTATTGGAGAGGAGAATGTGGCTCAATGTAGAAATTCTGGAGATATGCAGAAAATATTTTTGAATATTCAACTGAAAGTGGTGATTAATGCATATCAGAAAATTAGGTGAGAATATGGAAAAACACTTTAAAATACTTAAAAATCCTAGAACTTACACAGTATTAGACATAGTACTTGTCTTACCCGGAAGTTATGGTACCTCTTCTAATTTATGGGGTATCAAGTAATATCCTTAGACTGTTTTAGCCTCATTTGTAGGGGAAATTTTAATTCTATAAAAATTTCTACTCTGATCTGGCCTAATAAGTTTTAAAAGGAAGACTCAGAAATATCAACTGCTCTCAAGTGATGTAAATGAGCCAAAGAATTATTATAGAAATATTTACAGGAATACAATTATTGCACTAGTCAGGTATAACCCACAATATATCACATTCAATAAAAAATTACTTGACATACCAAGAAACATGAGAATATACTTCATAATAAAGAAAAAGATCAATTAACTGAATTGACTCAGAAAAGGAAGGATAATAAGAATTAAAAGATATAAATATAACACCATCAAAGGAACACAATATTTTTTAGTTACTGATCCTAAGGAGGTGGAAATTCCAAAGTTATCTGAGAAAAATCAAAGTAATTATTTTAAGAAAGTTTAGAGATTCAAAATAACATAAATAACTCTATGACATAGAAATGATGTACAAATAAAATGAAAAATTCAACATAAGTAGAAATGATTTTTAAATCCAAACATAGTACTAGACTAGAGAATATGAAAAAAGTGAGTTTTTCAAAAGAAGAACTTGAAAGTAAATGCTACTACAATACTTTGTGATAGATACACAATATAAACATAAGAAAACTGGGGCAACAACAACATTAAATGAAAGAGAAAAGTAAATGTGTAGCAAGTGCTATAAAAATGAAGTTGTCCTCTATACCTATGGACATCTAATCTTTGATAAGGGGGCCCAAAGTATTAAATGGAAGAAGGAGGCTCTCTTCAATAAATGGTGCTGGGAAAACTGGGTTGTAACATGCATAAGAATGAAATTGAACCAACTTATCTCACCAGAAATAAAAATCAACTCCAAATGGATCAAGGACCTGGATGTCAGACAGGAAACTATCAAATACTTAGAGGAAAATATTGGTGGAACACTTTCCAACCTAAACCTCAAGGGCATCTTTGATGAAACAAATCCAATTGCAAGGAAGACTAAAGCAGAAACAAACAATGGGACTACATTAAATAGAAAAGCTTCTACACAGCCAAAGAAACTAACACAAACAAAGAAACCCCTCACCGAATGGGAGATCTTCACATGTCATACATCAGACAAGAGACTAATCACCAAAATATACAAAGAACTCAGCAAACTTAGCAACAAAAAATCAAATGACCCCATCCAAAAATGGGCAGAGGATATGAACAAAACATTCACTTCAGAGGAGATCCAAAAGGCTAACAAACATATGAAAAACTGCTCCAGGTCGCTGATTGTTAGAGAAATGCAAATAAAGACAACTTTGAGATATCACCTCACTCCTGTGAGAATGGCATACATCAAAAGGACAGCAGCAACAAATATTGAAGAGGCTGTGGGGACAGAGGAACACTTCTGCACTGCTGGTGGGAATGTAAATTGGTCCAGCCTCTCTGCAGAGCAGTCTGGAGAACTCTCACAAGACTAGACATGGACCTTCCATATGACCCAATAATTCTTCTCATGAGGATATACCCCAAGGATTTCATAATGCCCCACCAAAAAGATATGTGTACATCTATGTTCATAGCAGCACAATTCATAATAGCTAAAACCTGGAAGGAACCCAGGTGTCCAACAACAGATGAGTGGCTGAGAAAGCTGTGGTACATATACACAATGGAATACTATGCAGCTATTAAGAACAATGAGCCCACCTTCTCTGACCCATCTTGGACAGAGCTAGAAGGAATTATGTTAAGTCAGCTAAGCCAGAAAGATAAAGATGAGTATGGGATGTCACCACTCATCAACAGAAGTTGAGAAAGAAGAACAGAAAGGGAAACTAAAAGCAGGATCTGATTAAATCTAGAGCAGGGCACCAAAGTAAAAACCCTATGGTGAAGGGGAGGGTGGCCATAGGGCTTCCCAGCGTGGTGGGGGGTGAGGGGGCAGTGGTGGGTGGTTTGGATGGGACACAGTCTTTTGGTGGTGGGAATGGTGTTTATGTACACTCCTATTAAATTGTATACATATAAACCACTATTTAATAAGGGAGGGGGAAAACTGATCATATGTCTAGAACTTCTTAAAACACAGACTCTTTTTAATACATAGGCTGTCTTTGATATGTTGACTCTCTCAAAAACCTAGACCAGGGAGAACAGAAGCAACTGGTAGCACAGCTATATACAAGATTCTGGGTATTATACCCAAAACCCTAACAAAGGGACTTTTCAAAGTTAACCCAATCACCAAATAATGTGATGATAACAATAACTATCCATTGTCTTCTTGAACCCTAAGACAGCAGAAACCTCACATTTTCACTATAGAGCCTATATTTACCCCAGTCCTGGAACCTTAGGGTGGGGCCCACTTTCCTGCACACTTCTCTCAATCCAAATAAAATAATATTGCATCTGAAGATCGCAACCCAATCAATGCAATGAGTGCCACCCCAGCATGCTTCACTTCAGACTGTGACCAGAGACTTCAGGTGTGGAATGACAACCTTTCAGCTTCATAACTCAGGTGAGACCTTTCCTTTTATACTATTCTCTAATTCCATTCCAGGTGTTCCACTCCCCAATAAAGTCCCCAAACTTAGATATAGTCCAGGTCCCCTGAGATAGAGTATATGTTCACACATGCCCATAAGCTAGGGAAAATATATATACCTGAAAGCTGAAGTACACAAGAGCCTGCAGGGAATACCTCCCAAAACGTCATCTGCACTATTCCAGTCTTTAGGTCCATGGTCGTTCAACAATTTGTTTGGCTTTCTATGTTAACTCTCTTTTCAGCCACCAGGTTCCAGATGCCAGCACGATACCAACCAGACATCCCTGGACAGACGACCCCACCAATGTGTACTGGAGCTCCACTTCCCCAGAGACCCACCCTACTAGGGAAAGAGAGAGGCAGACTGGGAGTATGGATGGGCCAGTCAATGCCCACGTTCAGCGGGGAAGCAATTACAGAAGCCAGACCTTCCACCTTCTGCAACCCACAATGACCCTGGGTCCATACTCCCAGAGGGATAGAGAATGGGAAAGCTATCAGGGGAGGGGATGGGATATGGAGATTGGGTGGTGGGAATTGTGTGGAACTGTACCCCTCTTATCCTATGGTTTTGTTAATGTTTCCTTTCTTTAATAAAAAAAAAAAGAAAATATCAGAGGAGGGCATGGGATGCAGAGTTCTGGTGGTGGGAATTATGTGAAGTTGTACCCCTCTTATCCTATGGTTTAGTCAATGTTTCCTTTTTATAAATAAATTTTTTTTAAAAATGAAGTTACTAGTAGCTTAAAATAGGTATCTATAAGATGTTTTATATAAAGTTGATAGCAGTCACAAGAAAAACCTATAGTAGATACAATACTGATAGAAAACAGAACTAAAGAATATCACCACAAAAAATTATCAATTCACAGAAACAAAATCAGACATGAAGAAGAAACTACAAATAAGCCAGAAAGTCTGATGAGAAAATGGTTATAGTAAGTCTTCACATACTAATAATTGTAAATGTAAATACCAATAACTGTAAATGGCTTAAATCTTCCAACTAAAAGCTAAATGACTTTGAAAAGGAAAAAAAAAAGACTCATGCAAGGCTCAGTGACATTAACAGGCAAAAGTGAAGAGATAGAATGAGATATCTGTGCAGAAAGAAACTAAAACAGGCCAGAGACAGCTACACTTATGTTAGACCAACTAGATTTTTTGTTATCTTTATTTTACAAAATTACTTGTCAACAAGGGTTTAAATCTACATCATTCTCACCACCAGAGTTCCGAATCTTCAGTCTCCACACTGCAATGCATCACAATTTCCCTAAGGTTGTAGACATGGGCCAGCCATCATCTCTACAACTATCTGTCCACATTTACTCATAATTACTCCTTTTTTTCTGATTCAATCCTTTCTTCCCCTCCAAGCCACTCATGACAACATAGCTACCTCAATATGTCCCTCTCCTTTTCCTTCTCTCTCTTAGTGCTGATGGAACTAGAGTTCAAAGCCCTCTTATCTTCATCCTATCACCTCTCCCCCATTGGGAGTATGGATCAAGGTTGTTTATAGGGAGCAGAAGGTAGGAGTTCTGGCTTCTATAATTGATTCTCCTCTGAACATGGGCATTGACAGATCAATCCGTACCCCCACCCTGTTTCTATCCTTTCCTAGTGTACCAGAGCTCTGGAGGTGTGAGGGTCCAAGACACATTGGTGAGGTCGTCTACCCAGAGAATTCAGGATAGAGTCATGGTAGCATGTGTGTTTGGAAGGTGACAGGACATAAACTAAGACAAAATGATTAATGAACAGGAACCAAAAAATAGAATTAGAGCAGGTAAGACTAGGGGCTTTAGGGTAGAAGAAAGCTAAAAAATCCATTTTAGGCATGTTCCTGGGGGAACACAACTGTAATAGTTTTGCTTGAGTTTGATATCTAACTTGAAGTTTGCAGTGCCCCATCAAGAACGCCAGGAGATGACAGGGTCATCTCCTCTGGAACTGCATTCAGACTTCAAGAAAGCTGGGCAGGAAGGACGAGAAATGGGACGACGCATTCTCCCCCCATTATTGTTACAAATAATTATACTGTCACAATTAAGTAATAGTGCTTTGGCAGTGCCTGGTGGGAATGGAGAGTCAGAAGCACCCCCTCTCCCTTACACAGGGGCATATTTGACAGTTACATTATGAAAGTGGGGAAGGTGGGTCAGCATAGATGGACAAAAGAAGTCAATTTATGACCTGCCCCTCAAAGAAAGAATGCAGAGATTGAGGCCTCCCAGGTGCAAGTTGACGTATCAAAACAAAGAAAGATTAATAGTTAAACTTTAACATATGTAGATGAGCAGTGGCCCACGACTAGGCAAAGATTCGTATGCCCCCCATAGAAGATTAATGATAGAAAGAGCCCTCAGCAAAAGTCAAAAACAATTCTATGTATGACCTCCCCTGAGAACAGGGCGATACTAAGTATTGTACCATTCTTTACAGTAAAAAGGGGGAGTGACATGTACCCAGCCAAAGTCACAAGACTATGATGCTTATTGCTACTTCCTTATGAGCTAGATGTTTATGTAACCTGAATGTAACCTGAAAAAGTATAAAAAGTATATATAAAAAGTATATAAAAAGTATATAAAGCTAATGCAGTTTCACTATTAAAATGAGTCCAGATTCACCCTCCAATAGAGTGTGGTGTCTATCTGTCCTCCCTCGCGCCAACTCCTGACCCACCAGGGAGGTCACCTTCCGAGACCCCTGATTCTCCTGCTGCTCATCCGCTGTGGTGGTCCGTGGCAGAAGTTGGATAAAAATATTATCTGAGAGAATGGTGTCAGTGTAGAGAAAAGGGATAGAAAGTTGGATAAGGGCAGGGAGTAGCTCCCATTCTTGGGGGAAAAAATTCTGTGGCTAAAATTAACTATTTAACTCCATCCACCTGACCCAGGACCTATTTATATTCATATTCATATTCATATTTTGCAACAGAGCCTGTGTAACCTCTAAGTCCCTATTAGTCTGAGCTTGCAGTCATGGTCACAGATGGGAACATTGCAGGTTGCACTTACTTCAGGACCAGCCTTTCTCAAGTGGCATGGCAGGATACCCCAGCCTCCCTTCAGAGACTGGGGCTATCCCTACTTTTGCTGTTTTATTGTGAAGACAAGGCCCTGGGAGAGCCTACATGATGCTGTTCCTTATGGAAATGACCAGGGGCAGTGAAGAGAGGGATCTCTTAGAGGTCTAGACCAAACATATCTGTGTGGGAATCCAAGTGTTCCCTAACTAAGGCTCCAGATTATGAGGTGGGGTGATATTGACCAAATAGGCCATTACTAAGTGGGCCAGTCTCTTGTAGTCCTCTCTTTATCTGATGATATTAAATTTTCATTCAGTTGTTTAGACATTTGAGTATCATTTGTTGAACCCAGCCAGAATTAAGTTTTTGAGATCAGTCTTCTTTGGGCATTTCTGCTAGGATGCCCAGCTAATGTGGTCTAAATTCAATCAATTACAGAATTTATGATGCCTTCTTTAGGCACTTCAACCACTATTGAGCACTTTGACTTTGAGTTATATAATTTCCCCTTGCTTATGGATATGTGTACACCTGTACCCAGTTCCCTAAACCCTAGCCTAATCTGGTGTCTTTACTTAGTTAATTGAAGTGCCATTTTACGTGGATGTTGATAGTCCCACGTGTTAGGAAAGGTCTCACCAAATTTGAAGAGTTGCGAGGTTGACTTCTCATGCTCAGTATTTCTGGTTACAGTGCACAGTAGGAATTCAACAGAAGCATAATGTGGGGTGGCAGCACCAGCAGTGATTTAGTTGAAGGTGGAAAAGGTGGTATGGCAGTAAGGAATAACAGAGAAGAAATATCAAGATGTATGGGCATAGTCCTAGAGGTACTAGGAGTAGGAGAAATGAGGATGTTAAAGAGAATGAAAGGTGTTTCTTATAGTCTTAGAAAGAACTTAGACTATCAATAATTAATTATTATTATAACCAGGTTAGTTGGGGAGGTTGTTTTCTATGATAATCCAATGGTTAGTATCTATATTAAGATACTTGACTTCACTATGCTTTGAACACTTTTAGTGGTATCTGAACCTCCTTCGTATTTTAGATATTTTCAGGGCCAAGTGGTTTTGATCTCTCAGACCTAAAGCTGTAGTTCATTTAGATGTTTACAGAGATATATTTGCAGATACATTTTTAGAGCTCCTTGAACAATTTAATCCTATTATCAGAATTTGATCATCTTGCAGAATTAAAATATTAAATGTTTAGACAAAAGCAAATATTTGTACTTAGGGCTATGGTCTAGGCAGTAAGGGAACTTGAGATATTAAGTCTATCTCCCCCACATATCATATTAATAATGATAGGACTAAATAGTGATAGGGCTAAAATTTCACACCTTTCCTGCCACTAAAAGTCTGTGCCCTTATCCCTGTCTTGTAGGTAACCACCATAGTTTTCCAATTTAAATATGGGTTGTGTTGTGTCTGGTTGCTAATTTTAAGTATGTGCGTTCAGTTCACTAAATTCCACATGTGAGTGAAAGCATCCTGTGGTTTTCCTTTGCCTCCTGGCTTACTTCACTAAGCATATATTCTTGAGTTCCTTTCATTTTATCCCAAAAGATGCAAAATCACATTTTTATCTCTGAGTAGTACTGCATTGAGTATATGTCCCATAACTTTTTATCCAGTCCTCTGTCCAAGGGCATTTTTGTTGCTTCCAAATTTTGGCTATTGTAAATAATGCAGCTATGAACATGGGAGTACATATATCCCTTCAAATTAATAATATTATGTCTTTTGGATAAATGCCTAGGAGTAGAATTGCTGTATCATAAGGTATTTCCATCTGTATTTGCTTAAGGAATCTCTATACTGCTCTCCCTAGTGGTTGTACCAGTTTACATTCCCACCAGCAATGCAACGGAGTTCCTTTCTCTCCACATCCTTTCCAATACTTATCCTTTCCCGTTTTGTTGATGAAGGCCATTTTTACAGGTGTGAGGTAGTGTCTAAATGTGGTTTTAATTTCCATTTCTCTGGTGATGAGTGAATTAGAGCATTTCTGCATATGTATGTAGGTCATTCATATCTCTTCTTTGGAGAACTTTCTATGCATGTCTTCTGCCCACTTTTTATTTATTTTTTATTTTATTTTATTTTTATTTTTGTTGAGCTGTGTGAGTTAAATGTTTGATATCAACCACTTGTCTGAAGTATGGTTTGTGAATATGTTCTCCCATTTTCTGGGTTTCCTGTTTATCCTTATGTGGTTTTCTTTTGATATAGAGAAGCTTTTTAATTTGATATAGTCCCATTTGTTCAATCTTGGTTTTGATTCCCTTGCCCATAGTGTGAATATGTGAGTATACAAATATGTCTTTAGTGTTAATATCATGAAATGTTTCACCAATATGTTCTTCTATGTATTTTATACTTTCAGGTCTAATATCCAGATCTTTGATACATTTTGAGTTAATTTTAGTGTTAATTTTTTGGAGTTAATTTTATCTCTAGGGTTACTGCTGGAACTTGGTGCCCCAGCACTATGAATCCACTGCTACTGGAGGACATTTTTCCTTTTTTACTTTTTTCTTTTCTATTTTGTTTTTATAGGACAGAGAGAAATTGAGAGATGAAAGTGGAGAGAGAAAGAGAGACACATGTATACCTGCCTCACTGCTCATGAAGCATCTCCGCTGCAGATGGGGAGTGGTGACTTGAACCCAGGTCCTTGCACAGATCCTTGTGCTTAGTACTATGTGCACCTAACTGGGTGTACCACTGCCTGGCCCCCAAACCAACTAGACTTTAAGATAAAAACTATAAAAAAAAAAGGTAAAAGTTTTTTGTATGAGATGAGAAGTTGTGCCTATGTGTTAACCATTGAACTATAAACTTTTAGTCCCCAAATAAAGTGGGAAAATAATAATAAATATTGTTATATTATGGTAAACAGTTCAATTCATCAAGGAAATATAATGGCTACAGATATATGCACATTCAATATCAGGGTATCTAAATACATCAGGTAAAAATTAACAGATTTTAAGGCAGAAATAGACATCAGTGCAATGAAGGGAGGGCACCAAAGTGCATCCCTATTCAACAGTAGTTCCAAACAGAAAAGAACAAGAAAATCTGGATATAAATTACACTTTATATCACATCTAACAACAAAAAAATTTTCATCCAGCAGCAAAAATAAACACATTTTTCTCAAGTATGTGTTGAGTGCATTCCAAATTGGGGCCAGGTAGTAGAACAGTGGGTTAAGTGCACATGGCACAAAGCCCAAGGACTGGCTTAAGGATCCAGGTTTGAGCCCCCAGCTCCCCACCTGCAAGGAGGTCGCTTCACAAGCGGTGAAGCGGTCTGCAGGTGTCTATCTTTCTCTCCCTCTCTCTGTCTTCTCCTCCTCTCTCCATTTCTTTCTGTCCTATCCAACAACAACGACAGCAACAACAACAATAATAATAACAACGATAAACAAGGGCAACAAAAGGGGAAAAATAGCCTCCAGGAGCAGTGGATTCATAGTGCAGGCACCGAGCCCTAGCAATAACCCTGGAGGAAAAAAAGTAAAAGAAAGCAAGAAAGAAAGAAAAAGAGAAAGAAAGGAAGGAAACCTACAAACTTATGAACATATAAGTTTGAAAAAAGTCAAAACATTAAATGGAGAAAGGAGAACCTAATCAACAAGTGGTGTTGGGAAAACTGGAATTAACTGTGCTGAAGAATGAAACTGGACCACCACATTTCATCCTGTATAAAGGCTATAAACTTTCAAATACTTAGAGGAAAGCACTGGCAGAACTCTTTTCAATGTAAGCCTTAAAATACCTTTGACACGGAGTCAAAGCAGGTTAAATGCAGGTTGTGCAAAGCGCAAGGAACAGAGTAAGGATCCCGGTTCCAGCCCCCCGCTCCCCACCTGCAGGAGGGCCACTTCACAGACGGTGAAGAAGGTCTGCAGGTGTCTATTTTTCTCTACCCCTCTCTGTTTTCCCCTCCTCTCTCCATTTCTCTCTGTCCTATCCAACAACGACGACATTAATAACAACAATAATAACTACAACATTAAAATAAATAAATTAATTAATTAATTAAAATAAAATACCTTTGACGATTCAAGTCCAATTGCAAGGAAAACAAACACACAAAACAATGAGGCTGCATCAAACTGAAAAGTTTCTGCATCGCAAAAGGAACTATCACCCAGAGAGAGACTCACCATACACTGGGAGAAGATCTTTATATGCTATACATCAAACAAAAGGTTAGTAGCAAAATTATACAAAGAGAGGTCAGGCAGTGGCACACCGGGTTAAGCACACATAGTATGAATCACATGAACAGGCCGGAGGATCCCTGTTAGAGCCCCCGGCTTCCCATCAGCAGGGAGGCTCACTTCACAAGCAGTGAAGTGGATCTGTAGGTGTTTATCCTCTATCCCTATCAGTCTCCCTTCCCCTTCTCAATTTCTCTCTATTCTGACATATATATATATATATATATATATATATATATATATATATATATATATATGTCCACAGGAATAATGTATTCATAGTGCAGGCACAAAGTCCCAGCAAATGAGCAAATCACCAATGTGCAAAAAAAATGAGGGAAATGTAAATAAAAACAACAGTGAGATAGCAATTTACACGTATAAAAAAAAAGTCATACATTAGAAAGGACAGAAACACCAACCATTGGAAAGGCTGTGGGAGGAAAGCAACTCTCCCATGTTGCTGGTACTAATATAAACTCATCTAACCCCTGTGGAAAACAGTCCATACACCTATCAGAATGCTAGACATGGGCCTAACCTATAACCTAGCAATTCCTTTCCTGGGGATTTATCCAGAGGAAACAAATGAATATTATGCAGCTCTTAAAAATGATAAAATCATCTCTTTTGCCATATCTTGGACAGAACTTAAAGGTATCATGTTCAATGAGATAAACTAGTAAAAAAAAAAAAAAAAAAAAAAAAAAAGGACAAGTAACAACTGATTTCACTCATAGATGGAAATCAAAATAGAACGTGAAACTTGGACTATATATGGTGTATTACACCAAAGTAAACCCCTATGGAGAAGGTGAGTTAGGGATGGCAAAGAGAGACACCAGGCTCCTGGGGCATGATAATGGAAAAGGATTTAGGTTGGAAGAGACAGCGTTTTACAGACAGCTGTTATGGGGAAAAAAATAGGTTGTGCCTATTAGTCAACCGCTACATTGTAAATCATTGCCCCCCCCCAATAAAATGAAAAAAAAGATATGAACCAGACTTATTAATCATCTCCCCTACTCAAAGAATGGGCAGTTTTCTAGTTCACAAGATACTTACAAGATGTTACAAGGCAGTTTTCTAACTTTCCTACTTCCATAAAGTTCTAAAATCCTCTGCAACATATATTTTTTCAAAGATAAGTTTCTCCACCTAAAGTTTGAATAATCTGTAAGAGTCACAGTACACTTTGCCAGTTACAATAAAATCTATTTATTAAATATCTCCTGGTTCTTTTGAAATAAAAAACAGTGCAGATAATTAATAGCCAGTAGAGTTGGATTGAATGTGCATATTAGTCATTTTGTTATCTTGAGACTCCCAAGTGAAGAGACAAAATTGATTTAATATGTAAAAATGTATGCATATTCTTCCTCTCTTTTGGTAATAGGTTAAAGTTGCTGATTTTCCAGATTTATATGAATTTATGCAGATTTTTCTACTTCAGAACATTTGAGAAATTAAAATCATATATAAATGTTAATAGGTGTTACTAGCATCCTCTGTAATAAAATTATAGTGTTATAAAGTCAGATAAGTATCAAGTTTTCATTTCCCGTAAAACAAAACTTGTTTCTTTATTCCTTAGTATAATATATTTCATTCTATTTTTATTAGTTTATATAACCTCTTAGTATTTAGATATTATTTCTCTGGAAGAATAGTATGAGCAGTATTAACTGTACTCACAATAACAGGTGTAGCCTCTTCTCAGCAACCAACCATGTTATTAATCTCATTAACAATTATTCTAACTTTCTTCATCTTTGTTTAATTAACTTTTTATTTTAAAAGTTAACAGCACTGTTATAGGCAAAAATCATAACTCTTTTAGCAAATTAATTAGTGGTTACCAAGGAATAGTATACTAATAGTGCAGTTAGTGTTCCTCATTATATGAGTGTATCAAGCAATTAAAATAAAACAAGCCCAACATAAAGCATTACATATGGTCTGATTCCATTTATTTGAAATACACAGAAGTAAATCCATAGAACTCAGAACAAAAATGGTGGTTACTAGGGCCTAGGGGCTAGGTTGGAATCAGGAATGATAAAGCTTTATGGATAGAGGTTCCTTGAAAGGTGATGAAAAGAACTAGGTAAAGGTGGTGCTTAACACTGTAAATGTATTAAATGCCATAGAGCTATTCCCCTTAAAATATCTAATTGGGGATCCAAGAAACAGCTCACCCAGTAGGGCCTGTGTCCTCCCATACATGAAGCTTGGGTTTAAACTCCAACACCACATAGGAGAATCATGGTACCAGGGGAAACTCCAATGGTGGAACAGTGGTGTCACTTGTCCTCCCCTTCTCTCTGTATCACTCTATCTTCTGATCTCTACCTCTGTATATTAAGTAAAAAGAATGCCCAGGTCAAATCGATGGGGCTTATAGTCAACAATATACACCTTTCCCATATTTGGGAGCTACTCTCTTCCCTGATCCAACTTTCTAACCCTTTTTCCAGCCATGACATCATCTCCCCAGACAATATCTTGGGTCCACCTGCATATCAGATGTCAGGATCAGGAAAAAACTAGTAAAGTCATGGGCCCTTTGAAATATAACTAAAATAGGCCTATTAGCTATCTTTAAAATGGAGACCCCAAATCTTCATCTGCACTATTCCAGCCTTTAGGTTCATGATTAATCAACAATTTGTTTGGCTTTATATATTAACTCTTTCTTCAGCCACCAGGTTCCAGATGCTACCATGATGCCAACCTGACTTCCCTGAGCAGACAGCCCCACCAATATGTCCTGGAGCCCTGCTTTCCCAGAGCCCTGCCTGACTAGGGAAAGAGAGAGACAGGCTGGGTATATGGATAGATCTGCCAATGCCCGTGTTCAGCGGGAAAGCAATTACAGAAGCCAGAACTTCCACCCTCTGCACCCCATAATGACCCATGGTCCATACTCCCAGAAGGTTAAAGAATAGGAAAGCTATCAGGGGAGGCGGTGGGATACAGAGTTCTGGTGGTGGGAATTGTGTCGAGTTGTACCTTTCTTATTCTATGGTTTTGTCTGTGTTTCCTTTTTATAAATAAAAATTTTTTAAAGGAATGACTAAGGGAGTCGGGCAGTAGTTCAGCGGGTTAAGCGCAGGTGACGCAAAGTGCAAGGACTGGCTTAAGGATCCTGGTTCAAGCCCCCAGCTCCCCACCTGCAGGGGAATCACTTCACAGGCAGTGAAGCAGGTCTACAGGTGTCTTTCTCTCCCCCCTCTGTCTCCCCTCCTCTCTCCATTTCTCTCTGTCCTATCCAACAATGACGACGACATCAACAACAGCAACAGTAATAACTACAACAATAAAACAACCAGGGCAACAAAAGGGAATAAATAAATATTTAAAAAAAGAAGAATGACTAAAGTCACCTCAGAAACAATATATAATTACACAGGTGCAAGACCCAATGTGATAATTAAAAAATTGAAGATAATAATAAAATTAAAAATAAAATGTCACTTGGGATCAAGAAGATAGCTTAACCGTATCTCCCATATTCCCATGCATGAGGTCCTGGGTCCAATACCCAGCACCATACAAAATTGTAGAGCAATACCCTGCTTTCTTTTTCTTATGCTCTTGCTCTCTCACAAAATCAAAATATTTCAATGAAAATAGTCATTGTATTATGTGAAGTTCATCTACATTTTTTAAAAGCTATCAGCAGCTTAAGGTAAAGGTTATATCAGTGTTATAGGATTTACAACATAATCAGAAATAAATGACATGTCAAAAGCATAACAAAGGACATGAGTGAAAATGGAAATATATTTTATAAGTTTTTTGTCCTAAGTGCTATAATATTATTTGAAGAAAAATTACAAGTTAGAGATGTATAATGCAAATCCTACATTAACCACTGAAATGAAAGTATTGCTAGAAAGCGTCAAAAGAATGAGAAAAGAAACCACAAACTGGGAGAAAAAAAATTGAGTAAAATATTTTTATGCAGAGTAAACAAAGAGTCTTTGAAACTTAGCAATAAAAAAAATCTTTTAACCTGATTTTAAAAAATACATGAGTAGTCTGGGAAGTGGCAGAGTTGATAAAGCATTGGACTGTCAAACATGAGGTCCTAAGTTCAATCCCCAGCAGCAAATGTACCTGATATCTGATTCTCGTTCTCTCTCTCTCTCTCTCTCTCTCCTTCTCCTATCCCTCTCATGAAAAATATATTTTTAAAAATACATGACCTTCCCCATCAAGATTCCCAACCAAATTTTTAGGATAATAGAACAAATGCTACAGATATTTATCTGAAACCAAAAAAGACCTAGAATTGCCAAAACAATCTTGAGATAAAAGAACAGAACCGGAGGCATTACATTCCCAGAACTCAAACTGCATTATAGGGTCATTGTCATCAAAACTGCTTGGTACTGGAACATGAATAGACACACTGACCAGTGGAATAGAATTGAGAGCCCGGAAGTAAGTCCCCACACCTAAGGACATCTAATCTTTGACAAAGGTGCTCAGGCTACTAAATGGGGAAAGCAGAGTCTCTTCAACAAGTGGTGTTGGAAAAAATGGGTTGAAACATGCAGAAAAATGAAACTGAACCACTATATTTCACCAAACACAAAAGTTAATTCCAAGTGGACTCAAGGACTTGGATGTTAGACCACAAACTATCAGATACTTAGAGGAAAATATTGGCAGAACTCTTTTCCACATAAATTTTGAAGACATCTTCAATGAAATAAATCCAATTACAAAGAAGACTAAGGCAAGTATAAACCTATGGGACTTCATCAGTTAAAAAGCTTCTGTACAGCAAAACAAACCACTACTCAAACCAAGAGACCCCTCACTAAATGGGATATCCTTACATGCCATACATCAGACAAGAGGCTAATAACCAAAATATATAAAGAGTTTGCCAAACTCAGGAACAAGAAAGCAAATGACCCCATCCAAAAGTGGGGAGAGAACATGAATAGAATATTCACCACAGAAAATATCCAAAAGGCTGAGAAACACATGAAAAAATGCTCCAAGTGTTTGATTGTCAGAGAAATGCAAAAAAAGACAACAGTGAGATACCACTTCACTCCTGTGAGAATGTCATACATCAGAAAAGGTAACAGAAACAAAGGCCGGAGAGGTTGTGGGGTCAAAGGAACCCTCCTACACTGCTGGTGGGAATGTAAATTGGTCCAACCTCTGTGGAGAACAGTCTGGAGAACCCCAGAGGGCTAAAAATGGACCTACCCTATGATCCTGCAATTCCTCTCCTGGGGATAGATCATAAGGAACCCAACACACCCATCCAAAAAGATTTATGTGTACCTAAGTTTTTAGCAGCACAATTTGTAATAGCCAAAACCTGGAAGCAACTCAGGTGTTCAACAACAGATGCGTGACTGAGCAAGTTGTGGAATATATACACAATGGAATACTACTCGGCTATTAAAAATAGTGACTTCACCATGTTCAGTTCATCTTGGATGGAGCTTGAAAAATTCATGTTAAGTGAAATAAATCAGAAACAGAAGGATGAATATGGGATGATCTCACTCTTAGGAAGAATTTGAAAAACAAGGTCAGAAGAGAAAACACAAGTAGAACCTGAACTGGAGTTGGTGTATTACACCAAAGTAAAAGATGTTGGGGTTGGGGTGGGGAAAGTACAGGTCCAAAAAGGATGACAGAGGACCTAGTGGGGGTTGTATTGTTATGTGGAAAACTGGAAAATGTTATGCATGTACGAACTATTGTATTCACTGTGGAATGTAAAATATTAATCCCCCAATAAAGGGGGGAAGTTAAAAAAAATACATGAGACCTTAATTGAAAAATATATAAATGTGTCAAGTAAGCACATAAAAAGCTATACTATATATCAAATATTAACAATAAGATACCACTATTAGCAAAGCCTATGTTGCCATGTGAATAAATTATATTCAAGCCTAACCCCTGAATGTAGCTTTAGCTATATGTTACCTTTCACTTTCTCTATCTGTCTCACATTTACTAGCCAAAAAAAAAAAAAAAAACAGCTTAAATGAGTGAAGCCCTGATGACATCATCATCAACAACAACAAAAATCAATTTAAAAATACAGCATACTAAGACAGAGAGATAGCTTACCAAGTAAGAGGCCTGCATTATCATACAGGCAACCCAGTTTGAGCCATGGCATTACATGGGAGGTACTATGTTAACATGAAATGCTGGAAAAAGTAAAACTAAAGGAACATTTAAAATGCCATCAATTAACAGAGTTTATCAGAATGGAAGGATGAACAGGAGTTCACAGAGGATTTTTAGGGCAACAAGCCTCTATATAATAGCACCTACATTTGTCAAAAACCTAGACCTAAGTAGACTGATTTTCCCAATCAAATGATAAAAAGAAGAGATTTTTTTTTTATTTTTTAAAAAGACTCATCTGTGTACTGCACTACAAATGGCCCACTTCAGGTGTGAGTGTACACACAGACTTAAAACAAAAGGATGAAGAGCTGAAAAAATATATTCCACATACATATAAATGAAATGAAAGCTGAATTAGCAATACTATCAGAAAAAATAGAATTTCCTGTTGCAGTGACACCAAGGACATGGGGAGGGGAGGGGAAGAGGTTAAGAAGGGATCATAGACTCTATTCACAATGGTGGAAGAGGATCTTGATTAGTGGTACAAATGGTAGTCAGATACCCACCACAGAAGGAAAAGAAACTGTAGGTGGCAATAATCTTGTAAACCACTACTTCCCTAATGAAATAAAAAAATAAGAAAATATAAGAAAAGGACATTATATAATGATAAAGGTATCAACTCATTAAGAAGACTTAAATAGTTATTATACCTACCCAACAGATTAATATCAAAATATATAAAGCAAATATTAATAAAGTTAGAGGAGGAAATGACATAATCACAAAAGTCATTATGGACTTTTCTTTTATTACCAGAGCACTGCTCAGCTCTCTCTCTCTAACGTGTTGTAGTACTGAGAATTAAACCTGGGACACTTGGTGCCTCAGGCATAAAAGTCTATTTGCATAACCAGCACTCAGTATAGATGTTAATACTTCACCTAAAGGGATAAATGATCTAGGCAGAAAATCAACAAAGAAAACATCAGTCTTAAATGACACATTAGACCAGATGGTCTTGATATGTAACAAAACATTCCACCTCAAATTAAAAGAATAGATATTCTTCTAACGTTCACATGGAGCATTCTTAAGAATAAATCATGTTGGAACACAAGCCTCAATAAACAAAGAGATTTGTATTATGCAGCAATTTTTCTGAAGACAATGATGTAAAACTAGAAATCAATCCCATAAAGAAAACTAAAAAATGACAAATACATACAAAATGGAAAATAAGGTCATCTAAATACATCATATATCTACTTAAAATGCTATAAAAATGCACAAATAGAAACAGTAGTAGTAGGAGATTTCACCCCAACTCTCTCAAATTGACAGATCATCTACGTAGAGATTTAATAAAGAAACAAGATAATTAAATGAAGGTAAAAACAGACTAGACCTGTTGAATATTTTCAGAATCCTTCACCCCAAGAAACTGAAATACACATTCATTTTTAGTCCTCTTGGGACTTTATCAAGAACATATCATATATTAGGCCACAAAGACAGTGTCACCAAATTCAATAGCATTTAAATCACCCCAAACATCTTCCCAGGCCACCGTGGAATTTGTTGTTAACACTTAACAAATAAAATATTAGTAAAAACCCCAAAATATGGAATATAAACAGTACACTACTTAACAACAACTTAGTCAAAAATGAAACTAAGAAAGAAATTAAAATGTTCCTAGAATCAAATGAAAATGAAGACATGAGCTATCAAAATATTTGGGAAACAGCCAAGTAATACTAAGAATGTTCCTACTCATGACCACAGAATGTTGAGTCGTACCCTTGTTATCTTGTAATTTTGTAAATCAATATAGAATCACTAGTAAAAAACAAATTAAATATACATATATATCCATCTGTATGTTAGCTATCAACCTTATGGAAAAATTACTTAAGTAGTGGGTCCCTTGAAATACACCTAAAATAGGCTTCCTAGCTTCTTCCTACCCTGTGATCCTAATTTAATCTGCTCTATTCCTACTTTTAGGTTCCTGTTTATTAAACATGATCCTACTTTATGTCTTCTGCCTTTCAGCAACCAAGTTGCAGCTAATATTATGATTCCATCCTGACCTTTCTGGACAGACTATATCGCCAATGTGTCCTGGAACCTCACCTATCCAGAGATTTGCCCCACTACAGAAAGATGGAAACAGGCTGGGGATCAATTTGCCAATACCCATGAGAAGCAATTACAGAAGACAGATCCCCCCCACCTTCTAAACCATAAAGATTTTTACCCATCTTTCTTGAAGAGGGGGAATGTTACTGGAAGATAACCAGAGGGCTCTGAACTCCATTTCCATCAGGACCCAGATAGAGAAGAGAGAAAAAGAAGGACATTAAAAAGTAGTAGTAAGTGTAGTTGTGACTTATAAAGAGAAGGTGGGAGAATAGGTAGAATTAGCAAGTATGTATAAATACAGATAGATAGTTATAGAAATAATAATCAACCCACATGTCACCTTGGGAGAACTGCTGTAGTTTCCAATGGAGGGAATGAAGACACAGAACTCTGGTGGTGGGGACAATTATACCCCTGTTATCCCATAATTTTTAAACCAATATTAAATCATTAATAAAAGAAAATAAATTAACAAAAAAGAAAATTGAAAAAGTAAAAAAAAAAAAAGCTATAAACACTGTGGAAATACATGCAAAGAAAATAGTACATAAGAGCATAATCAAAAAGAAACTACTAGGTTCTTCCGGAAGTGGGGCTACGAGCAGCAGCAGATCTCTTCCTCTCCTCTCCTCTCCTGGATCTACTAGGAATACCAAAGGAGATCACCTGGGACCAAAACAAGACAGGACTAGAATGACTACAGGATCCCACCAAATCACTGGTTAGTCCAAACACCTGTGGCTGGTGACAAAGAGGAGCCTAGGGAGAGATTAAGTGGCTGGTAACAGTCCGGTAGTTTATCAGTTGAGACACCACCTCCAGTCTGTTCCACCAACAAGGGGATAGCTGAAGGGAGGAGAGGACTCCTTGGAGACCCATCAAGTGCAACTCTGAGTCTCCATTGCTACTGTCCTCAGAATCTGGAGCAGTGGCAAGGAGGGAAACCAGGGGACAGAGATCTAACCAGGAAACTCAGGAGAAGACCTATACCTTGATGGCATAGAAGTGGGGCTGTGAAAGTCTCCTTGCTTAACCATCAGAGTATCTCTGCCACACCCTCCTTTATCTCTTGGTCAGGAGTCATTGATTAAGCTAAGAAGCCTACTTGTAGTTAAAAAGCCCTCAGGCTCCCATAGACTACAGGGAAGAAAAAGAGGCTTTTAAACCACTGAACTCCAACTCAGGGATTAAAATACTATTGAAACAACTGTTAACTTCCACCACTGTGAACCCTTTAATTACCTTACATAGACACAAGTCAATCCAGGAAATAGTGATCAGTAATTTGAAAAGTACTGAGAAAGGGAACTTATAACACAATATATAAAATGGGTAACCCAACAAGAAGAAATAATGGAGAAACAAACCAGGACAAGAGACCAGTTAAAGCCCCCCAAAGGGTGAAGCACAAAATAACGAGTTCAACATCCAAACACTAGCTAAGGAAATAATCACAGGAGTGAGTAAAGAATTTGAAAGAATTTTAATCAGAAAAACAGGAACAACAAATGAGACTCTGGAAGAAAGCACTAATTATCTCAAGGTAATTAGAGAGCTGAAACCTGAAATAGCTGAGCTAAGAATACAACTAGCTGTACAAGCTAAAAGAGTATCAGAACAGGGTAACAAAATAGATGAACTCCAGAAAACAGTAGAGGGCAGAGAGAATAGAGTCAATGAGGCTGAAGACAGAATTAGCAAGATCAAGGATGAATTAGAGACAACTAAAAAAGAAGTAAGAGATCTCAAAAAGATATTAAGAAATACTGAAAACAACAACAGAGTCCTATGGGATGACTTCAAAAGAAACAATATATACATTATTGGCTTACCAGAAGAAAAAAGAGAGGGAGAGGAAGAAAGCATTCTACAGGACATAATAGCTGAAAACCTCTAGTCTAGACAACACCAAAGACATAAAGATTCAAAAGCCTAGAGGGTACCAAACAATATTAACCCAGACTTAAAGACACCAAGACACATCATACTTAGAATGGAAATGAATAAGGATAAAGAAAGGATCCGGAAGGCTGCAAGAGAAAAACAAAGAGTCACCTACAGAGGAAAACCCATAAGATTAGCAGCAGCAGACTTCTCCACACAAACACTGCAGGCCAGAAGAGAACGGCAAGATATCTATCGAGTGATCAATGAGAAAGGCTTTCAACCAAGAATACTATATCCTGCTAGACTGTCATTCAGACTAGATGGAGGTATCAAAACCTTCCAGACAAACAATAATTGATCAACTATCACCAAGCGTGCCCTGAAAGAAGTTCTGAAAGGTCTTCTATAAACAGTCAGACCATTATAAAAAGGACATATATCAGAACACTCTAAAATTCTACAATAATGGCATTAAAATATCTTCAATCTAAGATATCAATAAATGTCAATGGCCTGAATTCACCTATTAAAAGACACAGAGTAGGAAGATGGATCAGAAAATACAACCCAACAATATGCTGTCTACAGGAAACCCACCTAACTCAACAAGACAAACACAGACTTAAAGTGAAAGAATAGAAAACTATCATAGAAGCCGATGGCCCACAAAAAAAGGGCAGGAACAGCTATTCTCATATCTGACACGATAGACTTTAAAATAGATAAGATTAAAAAAGATAGGAATGGACACTACTTAATGCTCAAGGATCAATCAAGAGAACTTAACAACTATTAACATCTATGCACCCAATGAGAAGCCATCTAAATACATCAAATGTCTACTGAAAGAACTACAGCAATATATTAACAGCAACACAGTCATAGTAGGGGACTTCAACACCCCACTCTCTCAACTTGACAGATCATCCAGGCAAAAAATCAATAAAGAAACAAGGGCACTAAATGAAGAGATAGATAAACTGGAACTATTGGACATTTTCAGTCATTGATCCCAAGAAATTGGAATACACATTTTACTCAAATCCACATGGGTCATTCTCAAGGACAGACAATATGTTAGGCCACAAAGACAGCATCAGCAAATTCAAGAGCATTGAAATCATCCCAAGAATCTTCTCTGACCACAGTGGGATTAAACTGACACTTAACAATCAACAAAAGATTAGTAATAATCCCAAAATGTGGGAGCTCAGCAGTACACTACTTAACAACCTCTGGGTCAAATTAGAAATAAAGGAAAAAATCAAAATGTTTCTAGAGTTCAATGAAAATGAAGACACAAGCTATCAAAATATTTGGGACACAGCTAAGGCAGTACCGAGAGGTAAGTTCATAGCTATACAAGTACACATTAGGAAACAAGAAAAAGCACAAATAAACAGCCTGATTAAACATCTTAAAGACCTAGAAGAAGAAGAACAAAGGAACCCTAAAGCAACCAGAAGGACAGAAATCACTAAAGTTAGGGCAGAAATAAATAACATTGAGAATAAGAAAACCATACAAAAGATCAACGAAAGTAAATGTTGGTTCTTTGAAAGAGTGAACAAAATCGACAAACCTTTAGCCAGACTCACAAACAAAATAGAGGGAAGACTCAAATAAATCGAATTGTAAATGAAAGAAGTGATATCACAACAGACACTGCAGAAATGGACATATCATGTGAGGTTTCTATGAACAACTGTATGCCACCAAGCTAGAGAACCTGGAAGAAATGAATGATTTCCTAGATACCCAACAACTTCCAAAACTAAGTCAAGAGGAATTGGATAACATGAACAGGCCTATCACAGCTAATGAAATTGAAATAGTTATCAAAAATCTCCCCAAAAATAAAAAGTCCTGGACCAGATGGTTTTACAAATGAATTCTACAAAACCTTTAAAGAAGAACTAATACCTCTACTTTTTAAAGTCTTCCAGAAGATTGAAGACACTGGAATACTCCCTGCCAGCTTCTATGAAGCTAACATCACCCCAATACCAAAAGCATACAGGGACACAACCAAAAAAGAAAACTACAGACCAATATCTCTGATGAACATAGATGCTAAAATACTGAACAAAATTCTAGCCAACCGGATACAGCAGTATATAAAAAAAAATGTTCATCATGACCAAGTGGGGTTTATCCCAGGCATGCAAGGTTGGTTTAATATAAGTAAATCAGTCAGTTTAATATAAGTAAATCATATTTAATATAAGTAAATCAGTCAGTTTAATATAAGTAAATCAGTCAGTTTAATATAAGTAAATCAGTGGTGTGATCCACCACATCAACAAAAGCAAGACCAAAAACCACATGGTCATATCAACAGATGCAAAGAAAGCCTTTGACAAAATCCAGCATCCCTTTATAATCAAAACACTACAAAAAATGGGAATAGACAGAAAATTCCTCAAGATAGTGGAGTCTATATATAGTAAACCTACAGCCAATATCATACTCAATGGTGAAAAACTGGAAGCATTTCCCCTCAGATCAGGTACTAGACAGGGCTGCCCACTATCACCATTACTATTCAACATAGTGTTGGAAGTTCTTGCCAGAGGAATCAGGCAGGAGCAAGGAATTAAAGGGATACAGACTGGAAGAGAAGAAGTCAAACTCTCCCTATTTGCAGATGACATGATAGTATACACAGAAAAACCTAAGGAATCCAGCAAGAAGCTTTTGGAAATCATCAGGCAATACAGTAAGGTGTCAGGCTACAAAACTAACATTCAAAAGTCAGTGTCATTCCTCTATGCAAACACTAAGCTAGAAGAAATTGAAATCCAGAAATCAATTCCTTTTACTATAGCAACTAAGACAATAAAATATCCAGGAGTAAACCTAACCAAAGAAGTGAAAGACTTGTATATTGAAAATTATGAGTCACTACTCAAGGAAATTGAAAAAGACACAAAGAAGTGGAAAGATATTCCATTTTCATGGGCTGGTAGAATTAACATAATCAAAATGAATATACTACCCAGAGCCATATACAAATTTAATGCTATCCCCATCAAGATCCCAAGCACATTTTTAGGAGAATAGAACAAATGCTACAAATGTTTATCTGGAACCAGAAAAGACCTAGAATTGCCAAAACAATCTTGAGAAAAAAGAACAGAACCGGAGGCATCACACTTCCAGATCTCAAACTGTATTATAGGGCCATTGTCATCAAAACTGCTTGGTACTGGAACATGAATAGACACATTGACCAGTGGAATAGAATTGAGAGCCCAGAAGTGATCCCCCACACCTATGGACATCTAATCTTTGACAAAGTGACTCAAACTACTAAATGAGGAAAGCAGAGACTGTTCAACAAATGGTGTTGGAAACAATGGGTTAAAATATGCAGAAGAATGAAACTGAACCACTGTATTTCACCAAATACAAAAGTAAATTCCAAGTGGATCAAGGACTTGGATGTTAGACCAGAAACTATCAGATACTTAGAGGAAAATATTGGCAGAACTCTTTTCCACATAAATTTTAAAGACATTTTCAATGAAATGAATCCAATTACAAAGAAGACTAAGGCAAGTATAAACCTATGGGACTACATCAAATTTAAAAGCTTCTTCACAGCAAAAGAAACCACTACACAAACCAAGAGACCCCTCACAAAATGGGAGAAGATCTTTACATGCCATACATCAGACAAGAGTTTAATAAACAACATATATAAAGAGCTTGACAAACTCAACAACAGGACAACAAACAACCCCATCCAAAAATGGGAGGAGGACATGGACAGAATATTAACCACAGAAAATATCCAAAAGGCTGAGTAACACATGAAAAAATGCTCCAAGTCTCTGATTGTCAGAGAAATGCAAATAAAGACAACAATGAGATACCACTTTACTCCTGTGAGAATGTCATACGTCAGAAAAGTTAACAGCAGCAAATGCTGGAGAGGGTGTGGGGTCAAAGGAACCCTCCTGCACTGCTGGTGGGAATGTAAATTGGTCCAACCTCTGTGAAGAACAGTCTGGAGAACTCTCAGAAGGCTAGAAATGGACCTACCCTATGACCCTGCAATTCCCCTCCTGGGGATAGATCCTAAGGAACCCAACACATCCATCCAAAAAGATCTGTGTACACATATGTTCTTGGCAGCACAATTTGTAATAGCCAAAACCTGGAAACAACCCAGCTGTCCAAAAACAGATGAGTGGCTGAGCAAGTTGTGGTATATATTCACAATGGAATACTACTCAGCTGTAAAAAATGGTGACTTCACTGTTTTCAGCCGATCTTGGATGGACCTTGAAAAAATCATGTTGAGTGAAATAAGTCAGAAATAGAAGGATGAATATGGGATGATCTCATTGCCAGGCCGAAGTTGAAAAACAAGATTAGAAAAGAAAACAGAAGTAGAACCTGAAATGGAATTGGCATATCACACCAAAATAGAAGACTCTGGGGTGGGTGGGTGGGGAAAATACAGGTCCAGGAAGGATTCAGAGGACCTAGTGGGGGTTGTATTGTTATATGGGAAACTGGGGAATGTTATGCATGTACAAACTGTTGTACTTACTGTTGAATGTAAAACATTAATTCCCCCATTAAAAAAAAAAAGTGGAGGAAAAAAAAAAAAAAGAAGAGAAAACACAAGTAGAACCTGAACTGGAATTGGCTTATTGCACCAAAGTAAAAGACTCTGGGGTGGGTGGAGGGGAGAGTACAGGTCCAAGAAGGATGACAGAGGACCTAGTGGGGGTTGTATTGTTATATGGAAAACTGAGAAATTTTATTCATGTATTGTATTTAACTATTGCATTTACTATTGAACGTAAAATATTAATCCTCCAACAAAGAAAATAAAAGAAAAAGAAAAAAAACACATCTCAATCTTTGACTCAGGAGGGTTTAGCCTTCGGATTTTAAGGCAAGGATACAAAAAAAAAAAACAGAGCATTTGTGACCACAAGACAACCCAAAGCAACCACCACCCCTACCCTATCCCACCCCCTACAGATCATGCAAACCAGAGAAACCTAGTGCTCACAGTAGCACCACCTGCTGGCCAGCAATAACCAGCACAAAAAAATGCACAAGCAGAGAAACCCAACTAAACAGTTAATCATGCTGTATCAACCAGAGAGAAATGAAGCAGAGGAAATCCAAGGAATTGCAGATTTAGAGATACTCTCAAACACAGACTACAGAAAGCTCATTATGAGGACTCTCCAAGAATCTAAGCAAGAATTAAAAGAGCATTTTACTGTGGAATTAAAACATACAAGAGAGGAACTCGGAATAGAGTTTTCTAAGAATCTTCAAAAGAAGAACTTCAGTCAGAACTCACTAAGCAGTTAAGGAAGCATGTAAGAAAAAATTCAAACAGAACTCCAGGAAGTAAAAGACACTCTAACTGCAATCCATGCCAAGGTAGAAGTCTAAGGAAGTAGATTCATACATTCAGAGGAAATAATCTCCAATTCAGAAGATACAGCCAGTCCAATCTTTCAATTCAAAGATGAAGCAAAGGAATGGTTCAGAAAGACTGAAGCAACTCTCTGTGAAATTGCAGACTCTATCAAAAGAACAAATATAAGATAGGTATGCCTGAGGAGGAGGACAAGTCCAAAGGCCCAGAGTCCATTTTCAGAGCAATTTTAGCTAAGAACTTCCCTCAACTAGGAAACCCTCAGAATATTCTCATTCAAGAGGCAGAATGAATGATCACCCAGATTTATAAATACAAAACAACCAACACCAAGACACATTATGGTAAAACTATCAAAATTTAATGACAAGGAAAAAAATTGCAGGCTTCTAGGGAAAGGAAAGAAGTGACATACAAAAACAAAGCTATAATACTTTCATCAGATTTCTCTTTACGAACTCCAGAGGCAAGGAAAAAGTGGAATGACATATTCAAAGTTCTAAAGGAAAGGGAATTCCATCCACAGATCCTGTATCCTGCAAAATTATCCTCCAAATTTAAGGGAGAAATAAAGGTTTTCTCAAGTATTCAAAAACTAAAATAATTTTCCACAATCAATCCCACCTTACAAGAACTACTGAACTGAGCTACTACCAAAAAAGGAGGAAGCAAAGAAATACACATTCCAAGTGGGGTGAACAGCAGTAGACTTAGAACTAAGAACACATTAAAAAATAGGAAATAACAAGTAAATAGGGGTGAGAATTAAAGGACAAAACAGTTCTAACAAATGTGTGTTAATCAAGATCACTTTAAAAAGTATGCCAGTCTCTTGCCCTTATTCAGTTTTTGTAGTCCTTAGTTTGTCTGACAGGGTTAGCTTTGTAGTGATTGAGGGACGTGCAATAGAAGGTAGGTGAGGAGGGTATCTAGGTCTAAGTAGAAACTATTAACTAAGTAGAAACTATCCCTCAACTTAATTAATGTTTGAATACTTTCCTCATTCTTAGTTACTTCTAGATTGTTGGGATTTTTCTCTGGGTTCCTGTACTGGTTCATTGTTGCTGTTGTTTTTTGTTTGTTTGTTGTTTTGTTGTTGATGCTGTTGTTTGTTTTTGTTTGTTTGTTTGTTTTTGACCATTATATTTGGTGTCTTTTGTAATTTGTGTCCTGGCTGTTGCTGTTCAGGTATGGTGTGGGGTAACCTCTCTTCTATTTGTTCCTAGCATCTTGAAGCCAGTCACTTTGTGGTCTGTCTTAGCAGTGGCTGGAGCTGTTGTTCTAATGTGACACCAATGCCACTGCTTTTGGAAGATGAGGGAAAGGGGCTCATGTGTTTACACTGATGTGGGAAAAAGATAAATGAAACAACTACAAAACAAGTAAACAAAAAAGTAAAAACAAACCCCTCCCAAAATACAAAACACAAACAGACTGCAACAAAATACAGCAACAATAACAAAAACAAAAACTAAACAAAACAGAAAAAAAAAAAAAGAGACAGCCATCAGAAAACATGCACAGAGAACCAGAGAAGGAATTAACAGCTAATGGAAAATGTATATATATATATATATATATATATATATATATATATATATATGCTCACAATTGGAGAGTTTTTTTGGTTCGATGAACTTTGGTGAAGTTTTGCATGATGGTTTCAGTGGGCATACCTATCAGCCTCACAAATTGTTTGGGACTGTCTATAGTTTAGATCCAAATTAAAGTGGGAATAGATGACTGAAGCAGATACAAAAAAAAAAAAAGCATAAATCCCTCAAATCAAACCAAAAAATTCCCCCAAATAACAAAACAAACAATTAAAAAACAGCAATAATAATGAAACAAAAACTAAATAGAAAAAAAAATGCAGCCAACATAAGGAGTATACACAGATAACCAGTAAAGGAATTAGCAGATTAACAGAAATATGTGTGCTCACAGCTGGGGAGGGTATTTGGTTTAATAAAGGTATACCTGATTGTGTCAGTGGGGAAACCTATCAGCCTGTCAACTTGCTTGGCACTAACTGTAGCTCAGATCCAGTCAGGCAAGGTCACAGGGATCCCGTCTACATTCTAACAAAAGGTTCAGCCTTGGAATCTTGCTCCATGGGGCGAGGGCCTCTTTTTCCCTGGCTGCTCCTATTTCCTAAATAGGATACCTCTAGCCTGGGGGATGCAGTGGGAGGCTCACCGCTCAGGTCTCCTTTGTCCTTTTCAGCATCCTTTTGCCAATTCACAAAATGGGTTATAATTTTCCACTTTGATTTGTCTTTGTCCTCTCCTCTGTAGTTTCTCACCTACTGGCCTAAAAACTCTGCTCCCATTGAAAAATGTCAAGACCTGAGAGAGTTTTGAAGGAGAGTCACCATAGATACTATCTTCATGCAGCCATCTTGACTTTGACCCCTAAGTCCTTTTTTTTTTTAATTGCAACCATAGTTACCACTGGAGCTCAGAGTCTGCATAACAAACCCACTGTTCTCAGTGAACATTTTTTATTTTCTTTCTTTTTTTTAATTTTAAATTGAGAGTGGAAGAGGAGTTGAAGAGAGAAAGTGAGATACCTGCAGCACTGTTTCATTGCTGGTGAAGCTTCCTGCTGCAGGTGGGGATTGAGTGCTTGAACGTGGATCCTAGCACATGGTAACATGTACTCTCAACCAGTTATTTCACTACCTAACCCCACATCATACATTCTTATCAAGGGTTACCTGACAGAGGAGAATTTGGCAAGAGAGATTCTGATTTATTTGGAGAACAAAACAAAAGCAGGTAAATGAGAAAGCCAGAGGAAGTGATAAGAATGCACTAAGATTCTATATATGTGATGTGAATTTTATGTATATACAAAGAAATTAAGTCATTTAAGAACCTTCTCAATTTTGATTACTTTTATAAATCTCAGATTACTGATCTGTTTTCTTTCAGTTACCTCCATCTCTAAACACTATTTTCGTAACTTAAAATAATGTTGTTTTATCTATCTCCTGTTTTGTCATTTCTGATTTCTAGCCCACAGTTGACCTCCTACTAACTAAAGAATATGAATTGTGACTAGTCTGTAGACAATTAATTATACTGAATTTAGGTTGCCTGATTTGTGAATGATTTATTTCTGACCTTTATATCAACCAAAGCAACTTGCTCTTTGACATCATTAATTTGCATTTACATGAAGTAGAAGACATTTTATTACTGCTGGAGAGATAAACATATTTTTATTAGAACAGATACTAGGTGTAATCCAAAAGTCTGGAACAGATGGTTCATTTATAATAAAGGGCCCAGAACATTAGATGGAAAAGGAGTCTTTTTCTTTCTTTTTTATTTATAAAATGGAAATATTGACAAGACTATAAGATAGGAGGTGTACATGGCATTGTGTGGGAAAGGGAGTCTTTTAAATAACTGTTGTTGGGAAATTTGAATTGAAAACATACAGAAGAGTAAAACAGAACCACCACATGTTACCATGCATAAAAACCAACTCAAATTGGATCCAAGATGTGGATGTCAGATGAGAAAGCATAAAATACATATAAGAAAACATCATCCTCCATGCAGCCATGACATCATCTCCCCAGACAATAACTTGGATCCACCTGCATTTCAGATTTCAGGCTCAGGGAAAAAAAAAAACTAGTATAGCCACAGGCCCTTTGGAATATAACTAAAATATGCCTACTAGCTATCTACAAAACAGAGACCCCCCCCCCCAACTCTTCATCTGCACTATTCCAACCTTTAGGTTCATGATTGTTCAGCAATTTGTTTGGCTTTGTACGTTAACTCTCTTTTCAGCCACCAGGTTCCAGATGCTAGCATGATGCCGACCAGACTTCCATGGACAGACAACCCCACCAATGTCTCCTGGAGCTCTGCTTCCCCAGAGCTCTGCCCCACTAGGGAAAGAGAGAGGCAGGCTGGGAGTATGGATCAAACTGTCAGTGCCCATTTCAGCAGGGAAGCAATTACAGAGCCAGACCTTCAACCTTCTGCATCCCACAATGATCTTGGGTCCATACCCCCAGAGGGATAAAGAATAGAAATCTATCAGGGGAGGGAAGGGGATATGGAGTTCTGGTGGTGGGAACTGTGTGGAGTCATACCCCTCTTATCCTGTGGTTTAGTCAATGTTTCCTTTTTATAAATAAAATTTTAAAAAATAAAGAAAACTTCAGCAGGACACTCACTACATGATATCTGCTTTGGAAACATCTTCTGTGACTTGAATCAACAGCAAGGGCAACAAAAACAAAATTATTACAACTTAAAAGCTTCTGTATAACAAAAGAATCATCACCAAAGCAGAGAGATACACTACTGAATGGGAAAACATTTTTGAACACTATATATCAGACAAAAGGCTAATAACCAAGATATATAATGAGCTCAGCAACAAAAAGATAACAAAGGAAAGGTAATTAAGAAATAGGAAAAGTACCTGAACGTATTTTTTTCCTGAGCAGATTATTCAACAAAGCATATATTCAGGGTTGACTAAATAGATCATATTCAACTATTTTTCCCAGGTTTGACCCAGGTTTGACCCACCACCACCACATCAGAGGAAGCTCTGGTGCTATACTTCTCTCTCTCTACCTATCTCTATCTCTATCTCTATCTCTATCTCACTGCCTCTAGTGAAAAAAAAAATCAGCCTGGAGCAGTGGAGCCCTAGAAATGACAAAGAAGAAGACATTCAGACAACCAACAGCTGTATGAAGTAATACTCACAGTCACTGATTACCAGAGAAATGAAAATCAAGACAACAATGAGATACCATACTTGAGAATGCCATACATTTAAAAGGTCAGAAATAAGCAGCAGTGAAAATGTGGAGAAAACGACCAGTTAGAACTGTTAATGGAAATATAAATTGATTTCCCTGTGGAAAATAGTCTGGAGATTCATGAGAACATTGAAAATAAACATATGGGAGCTGGGTGGTTCCCCATCTTATTTAGTGCATGTTACAATGCATAAGGACCCAGGTCTGGGTTTGGAGCCCCTGGTCCTCACCTGCAGGGGAAAAGCATTACAAGTAATAAAGCAGTTCCTCTCTCTCTCTCTCTCTCTCTCTCTCTCTCTCTCATTGTCTCTCTCTCTCTCTCTCCTCTCCTCTCTCTTTCCCTTTCTTATCCCCTTCCTTCTCAGTTTCTTGGCTGTCACTAGTCAATAAATAAATAAAGATTTAAAAAAAAAAAATTTAAAGAAAGAAAGAAAATGAACCTATCTACCATATAATCCAGCAGTTCTTCCCCTAGGGGTCTTATCCAAAGAGCTCAAACCCTATCTAAAGATATCCATGGTCTTCTGAGAGGCAGAAGTAATAGGGAATGGATCAGTTCTCCTGCCATAACAACACGTAAATACAATGAAACCCAAATAGAAGTAATCAAATACAACTGAAACACTTGCAGTCGCAGGTGGGTACTGGTACATTATTGGGTAAAGAAGAGGAACAGATTGAAAGTTCAAGGCAATCAAATCAGAGCTTTAGGCAACATGGTATGAAGCCAGAGGTGTCATTTTGCTTTTATGCACAGCAAGCAGTAAGGATCCCAGTGCCAGAGGAAAAGAGAAGGGAGCTTAAAACCTCTCAATCATCAACTCGGGAGTTTTAACCTTCCAAATTTAAGGTAAGGACACAATGAAAAAGAGAAAGCATTTGCAACCATAAGACAGCCCAACTCAACCCCCACCTCACTCTCCACAAAACATGTAAACAAGAGAAACTTAGAGATTGCAACTATAACACCACCTGCTGGCCAGAAATAACTATCACAATAAATGTGTAAGGAAAGAAATAGGAGTATACCACTTCAGACAGGTAGAAATGAAACAAACTCCAAGTAATTACAGAGAGATTATCAGAGACAGACTACAGAAGCTCATTTTGAGAACCCTCCAAAAATCTAAGCATAGTATGGAAAAACATACTCAAGAATTGAAAGACTATTTTACTACGGAATTAAGACACACAAAAAAAAGGAACACAAAATAGAGTTCACTAAGAAACTACAAAGCTTGGTAATCAGTGGTAGCATAGCAGGTTAAGCGCAGGTGGCACAAAGCGCAAGGACCAGCATAAGGATCCCGGTTCAAGCCCCTAGCTCCCCACATGCAGGGGAGTTGCTTCACAGGTGGTGAAGCAGATCTGCAGGTGTCTTTCTTTCCCCCTCTCTGTTTTCCCCTCCTCTCTCCATTTCTCTCTGTCCTATCCAATAACAACAATAATAACTACAGTAATAAAAAATGAGAGCAACAAAAGGAAATAAATTAAAAAATTAAAATTTAAAAAAAATAAAAGAAACTACAAAACTTGAAGAAGAAGAAGATCAATCAGAATTCAATAAACAGATAGGAAGCATGAAAGAAAAACTTCAAACAGAACTGCAGGCAGTGAAAAACAATCTGAGTGGAGTCCAAACTCAGAAGGCTTAGAAAATAGACTCACACATGCAGAAAAAACTAATTTACAACCTAGAAGATAGTTAATCCACTATTTCAACTTAAAGATGAGGGAGAAGAAAAGCTTAGAAAAAATAAAGCAACTCTCTGTGAAACTGCAGACTCCAACAAAAGGTTGAATATCAGAGTGATAGGAATACTTGAGGATGAGGACAACACCAAAGGTCCAGAATCCATTTTCAGAGTAATTTTAGCTGAGAATTTCCCTCATTTAGGCAATACTCAGAACGTATTTATTCAAGAGGCAGACCATAAACCCAGGTACAGAAATATAAAATGACCAACACCAAGGTACATTATTATAAAACTATCCAAGCTCAATGACAAGGAAAATTTTTATACACTGCTAGGGAAAGGAAAGAACTTACATACAGAGGCAGAGCTAACAGCCTTTTATCAGATTTCGCTTCACAAACCCTAGAGGCAAAGAGAGTGTGGAATGAGATATTCAAAGTAATAAAGGAGAGGGAATTCCATTCATGAATTCTGTATCCTGCAAAATTATCCTTCAGAGTTCCAGAGGCAGGGCTACAAAGTAGTAGCAGTAGCAGCAGATACATTTCTCTCCTCTCCTCTCCCTGGGCAACTAGAAATATCAAAGATCACCAGATAACGCAACAAGACAAGACTAATTTAGGAACCCACAAAGTCACAGATGAGTGAAAATATGTGTGTCTCCTGGACAGAAAGGGGCTTAAGGAGGTATTCCTGGGGCTAAATCCCATATCTATTCCCTAGTGGCTAGTAACAGTCTGGCAGTTTGCCAGTTGAGGTGCCACCTCCAGTCTGCCTTACCAAAAAGAAAAGACAGGTGTTGTATGCTCTCCCCCTGCCAAGAAAATTGGTTCAGCCCTGCTAGTTTTTGTGGGCCCACTTGTCCCCGCCCCAAGGAACACCGCCAGAGTTCCAGAGTTTCAGAGTTAGAGACTTCTTGGCACCGCCGTGGGGGAAGGAGGCAGGAGAGTTCTGTTTGGTGATTAGTTTGCGTTAGTTTATGAATCGTTGTTTCTGAATAAAGAAATACAGCTTCCCGGCCCAGCTGTATGTCTCTGGTCATCTCTGTTACCCGCCCGTGAAGCTAGCCCGGCCAGCTGGAGCTCTGAAAATAAACAAGAGACAGGGAGACGGGCGGTAGCGCAGCGGGTTAAGGCACGTGGCGTGAAGTGCAAGGACCTGTGGCATAAGGATCCCAGTTCAAGCTCCCTGCTCCCTACCTGCAGGGGAGTCACTTCACAGGCCGTGAAGTGTTGGTATGCATGAGACCCCTTCTGTTCATTTGGTTTAAATCTCTCCTGCTTAACACTATTCTATTTACATAACCACTTCATTCTATTTACATAACCACTGTTAACAAGTTCCACCCTCCCTCCAGGGCATTTGTGGTTCAGTGATAGGATTCTCGCCTAATCTGCCCCCTCCTTGTCACACTCTGATTTTCACCAGTCACATTTCTCTCCACCCTCTCTATGTCACATCCTGTTTCCACCTTACTTGGCAAGTATATATAAAGACAGCATTATGAGTTTTAGAGTACCGTACTTTGAGTTTAACTTAGCTCGTCTTAGATTGTGCTGGTCCTGCATGAATAAAGAGATACTGCCTACAGCTCAACCATGAGTCCCTGGTTGTCTATTACCCCCCCCCCCTTGAAGCCAGCCCGGCGAAAACAACATAACCCGTCGAAAACAACATATGGCGCCCGAACAGGGACTAAAATAAGCCCTGAAACATGGACCGGCATCAACGTGGGACCCTACCCACCCATCGTCCAGATAAGTAAACTTGGCTACCCATCCACTTATGAAGAGGTTTGCCAAAGCCTCTACTGTTTCATCATGAGACAGTTAGTCTGTCTCTGGAACATTTTACTCTGGGCCACATTTCGGTTCCCTGACCAGGAACTTTTGGTTTCTTATGACCGGGATCATAGAGCTTGGGAGATGCACGGAGATTTCTCCTTGGACTTTCTGGATTCCCTCTCCCATGTTTCCTGAGGAAAAGGACTACATTTTGCTCCAGGCCACAGTTTGGTTCTTTATGACCATGATCGTAGACCTTGGGATATGCATGGGGATTTCCACTGGGACTTCTTCTCGCATGTTTCCCATGGAGAAGGACTACTCTAATTTGAAGAACATTCTCAAGTACCCTGGCAGTTCCCAAGTATGGAGACACGTGGTTAGTTCTACTCTCCTGATTAGATTCTTTCTTCGATGGGAAGACACTTTTAAAAATGGGTGCCTGAAACAATCCAGCAAGAACAGTCTGAAGCACCCTAAATGGAATTTTGAAGAGCTTTTTGGACTAGGACGCCCTCCGGGGATTCTTTTTTTTATTTAAGAAAGGATTAGTGAACAAAAGCATAAGGTAGGGGGGGTACAACTCCACACAATTCCCAACACCCAATCCCCATAACCCACCCCCTCCCATGGTAGCTTTCCCATTCTCTATCCCTCTGGGAGCATGGACCCAGGGTCGTTGAGGGTTGCAGAAGGTAGAAGGTCTGACTTCTGTAATTGCTTCCCCGCTGAACATGGGCGTTGACTGGTCGGTCCATACCCCCAGTCTGCCTCTCTCTTTCCCTAGTAGGGTGTGTCTCTGGGGAAGCTGAGCTCCAGGACACATTGGTGGGGTCTTCAATCCAGGGAAGCCTAGCCAGCATCCTGGTGGCATCTGGAACCTGGTGATTAAAAAGAGAGTTAACATATGAAGCCAAACAATTTGTTGAGCAATCATGGATCCCAAACTTGGAATAGTGGAGAGGAAGTGTTAGGGAGGTACTCACTGCAAACTCTAGTGTAATCCTGCTTTCAGGTATATATTTTGCAGTAGTTTATGGATACGTGTGCACATAAGCTCTCTCTCACAGAAACTGGTGTATATCTAGGTTATGGGACTTTGTTAGAAAGTGAACTACCTGAGATGAAATTAGAGTGTACTATTTAAGGAAAGGTCTCACCCGAATAATGAAGCTGAAGGGTTGTCATTCCACACGTGAAGTCTCTGGATACAGTCTGAGGTGAAGCATGTTGAGGTGGCAATCGTTGCTTTGGTTAGGTTGTGATCGGCGGATGCAATATTATTTGGTTTGGATTGGGAGATGCATACGGGAAAGTGGGCCCTATCCAAGGGTTCCAGGACTGAGGGGAGTAGGGGCTCTATAGTGGAGATGTGAGGTTCCTGCTGTCTTAGGGTTCAAAAAGACAATCAATAGTTAATATTATCATCACATTGTTAATTGGGTTAACTTTGAAAAGTCCCTTTGTTATGGTTTGCTGTACAGTACCCAGTATCTTGTATATAGCTGTGCTATTGGAAGCTTCTAATCTACTTGGTCTAGGCTTTTGAGAGAGTCCGCATATCAAATACATAGCCTATATATTAAAAAGATTCAGTTTGTCTTTTGAGAAACTTTGAAACATACAATTGATTTCCCCCTCTCATATTAATTAACTACTGATTTATATGTCTACATTTTGCTAGGAGTGTACATAAACACCATTCCCACCACCAAAGTACTGTGACCCATCCCTCCCGCCCACTCCCACCCCCCACTGGTCCAGGAAGCTACATATCTACCCCTCACCACTGGGTTTTTACTTTGGTGCCCTACTTACAATTTGATCAGGTCCTGCTTTTAGTTTCCCTTTCAGATCTTCTAAGTCAGCTTCTGTTGATGAGTGGGATCATCCCATACTCATCTTTATCTTTCTGACTTAGTTCACTTAACATAATTCCTTCTAGCTCTGTCCAAGATGTGTCAGAGAAGGTGGGTTCATTGTTCTTGATAGCTGCATAGTATTCCATTGTGTATATATACCGCAGCTTTCTCAGCCACTCATCTGGTGTTGGGCACCTGGGTTGCTTCCAGGTTTTAGCTATTATAAATTGTGCTGCTATGAACATAGGAGTACACACCTCTTTTTGGTTGGGTGTTATGGAGTCCTGGGGGTATAACCCCAGGAGAGGAATTATTGGGTCATATGGAAGGTCCATGTCTAGCCTTCTGAGAGTTTTCCAGACTGCTCTCCACAGAGGCTGGACCAATTTACATTCCCACCAGCAATGCAAAAGGGTTCCTCTGTCCCCACATCCTCTCCAGCATTTGTTGCTGCTGTCCTTTTTGATGTATGCCATTCTTACAGGAGTGAGGTGGTATCTTAGTGTTGTCTTAATTTGCATTTCTCTGACAATCAGTGACCTAGAGCAGTTTTTCATATGTTTGTTAGCCTTTTGGATCTCCTCTGTGGTGAATGTTTTGTTCATTTCCTCTGCCCATTTTTGGATGGGGTCATTTGCTTTTTTGTGGCTAAGTTTGCTGAGCTCTTTATATATTTTGGTGATTAGTTTCTTGTCTGATGTCTGGCATGTGAAGATCTTCTCCCATTCTGTGAGGGGTCTCTCTGTTTGTTTAATAGTTTCTTTGGATGTGCAGAAGCTTTTCAATTTGATGTAGTCCCATTGGTTTGTTTCTGCTTTGGTCTTCCTTGCAATTGGGTTTGATTCATCAAAGATGTCCTTGAGGTGTATGTGGGAAAGTGTTTTACCAATGTTTTCCTCTAAGGATTTGATTGTTTCTGTTCTGACATCTAGGTCTTTGATCCATTTGGAGTTGATTTTTGTTTCTGGTGAGATAAAGTGGTTCAATTTCATTCTTCTGCATGTTTCAACCCAGTTTTCCCAGCACCATTTATTTAAGAGAGCCTCCTTTTTCCATTTAATCCTTTGGGCCCCCTTATCAAAGATTAGATGTCCATAGGTGTTGGGATTTACTTCTGGGCTTTCAATTCTGTTCCACTGGTCTGTGTGCCTATTTTTGTTCCAGTACCATGCTGTTTTGATGATGATGGCTTTATAATATAGTGTAAGGTCTGGGAGTGTGATGCCTCCATTTCTGTTTCTTTTCCTTAAGATGGTTTTGGCAATTCTAGGTGTTTTCAGGTTCCAGATAAATGATTGTAGTGTTTGTTCTATTCTCTTAAAGAAGCCTGGTGGAACTTTGATTGGTTTTGCATTAAATTTGTATATGGCTCTGTGGAGAATATTCATTTTGATGATATTTATTCTTCCAATCCATGAGCATGGGATATCTTTCCATTTCTTGGCATCAGTTTCTATCTCCTTGAGAAGCGACTCATAGTTTTCAGTATACAAGTCTTTTACTTCTTTGGTCAACTTTATTCCTAGGTATTTGATTGATTTTGCTGAAACAGTAAATGGGAGTGATTTCTGGATGTCTTCTTCTTCAGATTTAGTGTTTGCATAAAGAAATGCCACTGATTTTTGTACATTGATTTTGTAGCCTGATACCTTGCTATATTGCCTAACAACTTCCAGTAATTTTCTACTGGATTCTTTAGGTCTTTCTATGTACACTATCATATCATCTGCAAATAGTGAGAGCTTGACTTCTTCCCTTCCAATCTGTATCCCTTTGATTTCTTTCTCTTGCCTGATTGCTATGGCAAGAACTTCCAATACTATGTTGAAGAGTAACGGTGACAGTGGACAGCCCTGTCTAGTCCCCGATCTGAGGGGGAATGCTTTCAGCTTCTCTCCATTGAGTATGATGTTGGCTGTAGGTTTGCTATATATAGACTCCACTATCTTGAGGAATTTCCCATTTATTCCCATTTTTTGTAGAGTTTTGAGCATGAATGGGTGTTGGATTTTGTCAAAGGCTTTCTCTGCATCTATTGAGATAATCATGTGGTTTTTGGCTTTGCTTTTATTGATGTGATGAATGACATTGATTGATTTATGGATGTTGAACCAGCCTTGCGTTCCTGGGATGAATCCCACTTGGTCGTGATGAACAATCTTTTTGATGTGTTGCTGTATCCGGTTGGCCAAGATCTTGTTTAATATTTTGGCATCTATGTTCATCAGAGATATTGGTCTGTAGTTTTCCTTTTTTGTTCTGTCCCTATCAGCTTTTGGTATCAGGGTGATGTTGGCTTCATAGAAGGTGGAAGGGAGTATTCCTGTTTCTTCAATCTTATGGAATGGCTTAAAAAGTATGGGTATTAACTGTTTCCTGAAAGTTGTGTAGAATTCGTTTGTGAAGCCATCTGGTCCAGGACTTTTGTTGTTGGGGAGATTCTTAATAACGGTTTCAATTTCTTTGTCTGTGATTGGTGCATTTAGATTTTGTAGTTCTTCTTGGTTCAGTTTTGGAAGTGCATAGGTTTCTAGGAATTGTTCCATTTCTTCCAGATTCTCTAGCTTGGTGGTATATAGTTCTTCATATAAGTTTCGCAGAATTCTCTGGATTTCTGTGGTGTCAGTTGTGATATCTCCTGCATCGTTTACAATTCTATTAATTTGAGTCTTCTCTCTTTTTTGTTTGGTGAGTCTGGCTAGGGGTTTGTCAATTTTGTTGAATCTTTCAAAGAACCAACATTTGGCTTCATTGATCTTTTGTATGGTTCTTTTATTTTCGATGTTGTTTATTTCTGCTCTAACTTTAGTGATTTCTGTCCTTCTGGTTGCTTTAGGGTTCCTTTGTTCCTCTTCCTCTAAGTCCTTGAGGTGTGTAGTAAGGTCGTTCATTTGGGCTTCTTCTTGGTGTTTAATATGTGATTGTATGGCTATAAGTTTCCCTCTCAGTACTGCTTTCGCTGTGTCCCAAATATTTTGATAGGTTGTGTCTTCATTTTCATTAGTTTCCAGGAACTTTTGAATTTCCTGTTTGAGTGAGTCTCTGACCCAGTGGTTCTTAAGGAGCATGTTGTTTAGTTTCCAAATTCTATGTCTTTTAATAATTTTCCGTTTGTTGTTAAAAGTTAGTTTTACTCCACTGTGGTCTGAGAAGATACTTGGGATGATTTCAATGCTCTTGAATTTATTTATGCTGTCTTTGTGGCCTAACATGTGGTCTATCCTTGAGTATGTGTTATGTGGATTTGAAAAGAAGGTGTATTCCAGTTTTTTGGGGTGGAGGAGTCTGAAAATGTCCAAGAGGTCTAGTCTGTCAATCTCTTCATTCAATTCTCTTGTATCGTTATTGGTTCTCTGCTTTGTTGACCTGTCTAATTGTGAGAGTGGGGTATTGAAGTCTCCCACTATTATTGTATTATTACTGATATATTTTTGAAATTCTTTCAGTAGATGCTTAATGTATTTAGATGGTCCCTCGTTGGGTGCATAGATGTTAATAATTGTTAAGTCGTCTTGGCTGATTGATCCTCTAATCATTATGTAATGTCCTTGCCTATCTTTTATTACTTTATTTAATTTAAAATCTATCGTGTCTGAGATGAGAATGGCTGTTCCTGCCCTTTTTTGTGGACCTGTATGATAGTTTTCCACCCTTTCACTTTAAGTCTGTGTTTATCTTGTTGTGACAGATGGGATTCTTGCAAGCAGCATATGGTTGGGTTATATTTTCTGATCCATCCCCCCACCCTGTGCCTTTTGATGGGTGAGTTTAAGCCATTGACATTTATTGATATTATGGATTTAATGTATTGTAGTGCCATTGTTCTAAAAAACAATTTGTTTACTCTGATATATTACAAGTATTATAGTGATGTTCATGTTTATAAGAGGTCTTTTAGTACCTCTTTCAGGGCCGGCTTGGTGATGGTTTCCTCCTTTAACTTTTGTTTGTCTAAGAAGGTTTTGATCCCTCCATCTAGCTTGAATGAAAGTCTAGCAGGATATATTATCCTTGGTTGAAACCCTTTTTCATTCAGGGCTCGATAGATATCTTGCCACTCCCTTCTGGCTTTTAGAGTTTGAGTTGAGAAATCTGCAGAAAGTCTTATGGGTTTTCCCCTGTATGTGACTTTTTGTTTCTCTCTTGCAGCCTTTAGGATCCTTTCTTTATCCTTACTTCTTCTCATTGTGACTATGATGTGTCTTGGTGTTTTCAGGTCTGGGTTGATTCTGTTTGGTACTCTCTGGGCCTCTTGCACCTTGATATCCTTTCTGTTATTCAGGTCTGGGAAGTTTTCTTGTATTATTTCCTCTAGAATGTTTGCTTCCCCTTCCTCTCTTTCTTCCTCTGGCAGGCCAATTATACGAATGTTACTTCTTTTGAGATCATCCCATATGTCTCTGTTGTTGTTTTCAGTGTCTCTCAATCTCTTTTTGAGCTCTTTCACCTCTTTCTTAGTTTTCTCTAACTCATCCTCTGTCTGACTAATTCTGTTTTCTGCTTCTGTTAGTCTGCTTTCCCTTGCCTCAGCTTCTTTCTTCATTACAGCTATTTCAGCTTTCAGTTCTCTAATTGTCTCAAGATAATCAGTATTTTCCTTGGGGGTCTCAACTGTTGTTTCCCTAGTACTGCCATTCCTTTCCTCCAATGTTGTTTTCATTTCTGTGATTAATAAGTTTATTATTGCTTGCATACTTTTCTTATCTATGGTTACTTCTGACTGATTTGTGGTTTCTTCTGGGCTCTTGTCTTCATTCATTGGGGTAGCAGTTTTATTTGTTTTTAATCTACCCATTTTTTTTATTTATGTGTTTCTCTCTTTTTTTATGCTCTGTTGTTCCTCAGTTGTTGTGTTTTGAGCACAAGTAACACTGTACTAAATACCTTTATGACAATTGCACTCACCAACCTCCGGAATTACAGTAGCAACTGAAGTAAGTATTGAAGGAGTTTAATCGTTACCAGTTAGCCAAACAATTTCTCCAGTCCATGAAAAAATAGTAACCAAATCCCAGTGAAGAAAGAGAAAAGAAAGAGAGGATAGCAAGAATAGACAGTTATGCAAATCTACTATCCAGTGTATATTCTAGGGGTAATAAGAGTGTAAACGGAACTAGAGCAGAGATACACACATAGAGAGTCCACTCTGGGTCAGATTTCTTCCCCAAAGTAATTCACAAATTCAGAAAGGCAAAGAAGAAAGAAGTGTATGACAAGATAAAAAAAAAAGAGATAGAGAGAGATAAGAGAGAGAAAAGGGAGAAGATAAGAAGAAGGGTTGTGGGAGTCAGGCTGTGGCGCAGCGGGGTAAGCGCATGTGGCGCAAAGCGCAGGGACCAGCGGAAGGACCCCGGTTCGAGCCCTCGGCTCTCCACCTGCAGGGGAGTCGTTTCACAGGCGGTGAAGCAGGTCTGCAGGTGTCTGTCTTTCTCTCCTCCTCTCTGTCTTCCCCTCCTCTCTCCATTTCTCTCTGTCCTACCCACAACGACGACAATAATAACTACAATAATAAAAAAAAAACAAGGGCAACAAAAGGGAATAAATAAAAAAAAAAAAAAAAGAAGAAGAAGGGTTGTAATTAAAGAGCAGTGCGAGGAACTTTCCAAATGTGTATCAGTGAATTTAAAAAAAAAAAAAAAAAACCCTGTTGGGTGGTATGGGGTATCCTGCTAGTAGCTGGTCCCAGGCACTGCTTATGGGGGGGGGGGCGGCGGGAAGGATGTATGCTTGAAAATTAAAAGGAAGAAAAAAGAATTTTTTTCCCCTATTCTAATTCTTAACCCAAATTAAGTTATAGACACCTCCTTGGTGTCACCGCTATGGCCCCTTATTGGCTGGCCTGCTAAAGGCAGAAAATCCTATTGTTTACACGAGATGTGTCCAGAGCTCAAAGGCTAGCCGCTTCTCAGTCCGCCATCTTCCGGGAAACCCCCCCTCCAGACTTTTTTAAAGGATTTCTCAAAAATGAAAACTAGCTCCATGTCCTTTGATCCAATGAGAGCTATACTCAAGAAGTCTTTGGATCCGCTCTCAGGGTCGCGGTGGACCCTGGAGACTCCCAAGAGGAAACCCCCAAGCTAAAGTGCTCTCTCCGGGTCCTCTGCCCGCCGCGCTCTGCAACCGGCGGAGGAGCCGCCTTCCTGGGCGGGCGGAGGACAATGCCCGGCGCACTTGCCTTGCCCGGTGCCCTGGGAATTCTGGAGCCCCGCTAGTCCATATCACCTTTACTCTAATTCTTAACCCAAATTAAATTGTAATCACTTTTGGTGTCACCCCTTATTGACTGGCCTGCTAAAGGCAGAAAATCCTACCGTTGCCGACGATGCGGTCAGAGCGCTCGCTGTCAGCGACTTCTCAGTCTGCCATCTTCCTCCCCGCCCTCCCCTCTGGGGATTCTTAATCCTACATTGTGAGATCTTGATAATCTGGTTCAAGTTGCGTTTCATAAGAAAATGATTTGAATGACTGAATTTTTGTTTGACATTGACTTAAAAAAAAAAAATGCTGGATGCAGCCATGATTTCTAGAGACATCCAGAAAAATCCAAAAAAATTGTTTTTTCCTCCTTTGATTTCTTTTTTTACATCTTGGCATAAATCTAAAATGTTTAATCCTCAAAACGATATGAGTTATGGGTGGGACAGATAGTGCAATGATTTTGTTAATAATTCTCATGCCTGAGGCTTTTAACCGTGGTTCTTCTGTTTACCTTTCCACATTTTATTGAGTTTAAACTGTTTAAACAACCTTAAAATCATACTAGAAAGGACTTCCAATTATAATGAAGTTATCAATTATAGTAAACTTCTAATCTGCTACAAGTTTTGTTTGACAAGTAAGTAAATTTCAGCTGTCAAAGTCTTCACAAGAAAAAGCACCTACTCAAATAGAATTCCTGAAAATCCATTTAGACCCTGTTCTCTGACATCACCCCCAGAAACCAATGATGAGACCTGACACGACCTGAAGAAACAGATTCACAGACTCCAAAGCTCACTCTCTACAGAAAAGCAGAATTCTGGTGGCCGACATTCCCCATCGAGACAGACGTGCAGCGTTTCATCCTCTGGAATTTTCTTCTGTGGTCAGCTACTTTGGACTGACACCTCCATCAGACTTACTGGTACACGCTGCTGTGTTTCTCAAAGACTAACTTCAGCCAATTGCCTTGAGACTTTATAGACCATGTCCCCTCGCCTGCAGGCTCTGTCCCAGAGGCAGAAAACTCCCCCTCCTTATTGGGTTATGCCCACAGAGGCATGAAGTGCCCCAAGAGGCAAGAGATGCCCACAGAGGCAGGAAACGCCCTTTGAGGCAAGAGATGCCCCCAGAGGCATGAAGTGTTCCCAGAGGCAAGAAATGCCCTTTCGCCTGCTAGGCCTTGCCCTTTGAGGCAAGAAAAGCTCCCCTTGGCATCACACTGGTTATTGCTGCTCACCTATTTTGTTTTCCATGTCATATGCCAGTTCTTTTGAAAACGCCTGTACGATATAGGTTTCTGTTCACCCCACAATGGCCATTAGTTAAAAAAAAAAAGAGAAATTGTTGGTATGCATGAGACCCCTTCTGTTCATTTGGTTTAAATCCCCCCTGCTTAACACTATTCTATTTACATAACCACTTCATTCTGTTTACATAACCACTGTTAACAAGTTCCACCCTCCCTCCAGGGCATTTGTGGTTCAGTGATAGGATTCTCGCCTAATCTGCCCCCTCTTTGTCACACTCTGATTTTCACCAGTCACTTTTCTCTCCACCCTCTCTATGTCACATCCTGTTTCCACCTTACTTGGCAAGTATATATAAAGACAGCATTATGAGTTTTAGAGTACTGTACTTTGAGTTTAACTTAGCTCGTCTTAGATTGTGCTGAGTCCTGCATGAATAAAGAGATACTGCCTACAGCTCAACCATGAGTCCCTGGTCGTCTGTTACCCGCCCGTGAAGCCAGCCCGGCGAAAACAACATAACCCGTCGAAAACAACAGTGAAGCAGTTCTGCAGGTATCTTTCTCTCCCCCTCTCTGTCTTCCCCTCGTCTCTACATTTCTCTCTATCCTATTCAACAATGACAACATCAATAACAAACAACAATAATAACTACAACAATAAAACAACAAGGGAAACAAAAGGGAATAAATAAGTAAACATTTTTAAAAAAAGAAGAAAGACTGCTGAAGGGAGAACACCACACACACACACACACACACACACACACACACATACACACACTGAGCCTCCATTGCTACTGTCCCTTGGAGGCTGGAGTAGCAGTGGGGGAGTGGGGCTGTGCTGACACTGGGGGACAGTGAACTGACCAGGAAACTCAGGAGAATATCTGCACCCCAATGGTCTAGAGGTGGGACTGTATAGCAGGAGCCTTTCCACATTGTTCATCTGATGAATTGGAAGACAAGGTAAATAATTTCCTCAGAACCCACATAGTACAAATGGGATTTCTATAGAAACTCACAGGGCAGAGCAGCTGAATTGAAACTGAGGCTTTGGATTCTTGGGGCGTGGGAGTATCTTTGCATAACCACTGAGCTATCTCTCCCCCACCTTGTTTTATCTCTTGGTCTGGAGTGAGTGATTAAGCTAAAAAAAAAACCTACCTGTAGTTATCCCACAGGGTACAAATGGGATTTGTGTAGAAACTCACGGGGCCAAGGAGTGCTGCCCAGCTTGGTTCTGGCTGCTATCAGAGCAGCTGAATTGAGCCCAGGGCTTTAGATTCTTGGAGCATGGGAGTCTCTTTGCATAACCACTGTGATATCTCTCCCCCACCTTGTTTTGTCTCTTGGTCAGGAGTGATTGATTAAGCCAAAAAATCCTGCTTGTAGTTAAAAAGCACACAGGTTCCCGTTGCCTACAGGGAAGAAAAATTTTAAAAAGAGGTTTTAACAGCCACTATGCTTCAAATTAGGGATTGAGATAACATTGAAACAACTGTAAATTTCTACATCAGTAAACTCTTTAAGCACCTTACTTAGAAATAAAAGTGAATCCAGGCAAGTGTGATTAGTGGATTGAATAGTACTGAGAGAGAGTCTTCATAACACACCATATAGAAAGAAATAAATAAACCAAGAAGAAACATTGGAGAAATTAAATAGGACAAAAGCCCAGATAAAAGCCCCCCCAAAGGTAGAAGCACAGAAGAATGAGATCAACTTCCAAATGCTAGTTAAGGAATTAGTCACAGGAGTGAACAAAGAGTTTGAAATAATTGTCATCAAAAATGCAAAAACAACAATAAGACTCTGAAAGAAAACACTAACTATCTCAAGGTAATTACAGAGCTGAAAGCTGAAATAGCTGAGCTAAGAGCACAACTAGTGGAACAAGCTAATACAGCATCACAACAGGGTAACAAAACAGCTGAGCTACAAAGAACAACAGAGGGGAGAGAGAAAAGAATAAGTGAGGCAGAAAACAGAATTAGCAAGATTGGGGATGAATTAGAGAAAACTAAGAAAGAAGTAAGAGATCTCAAAAAGAGATTAAAAGATACTGAAAACAACAACAGAGACATATGGGATGACATCAAAAGAAGTATTATATGAATTATTGCTTAAAAGAGGAGAAAAGTGAGGGAGGGGAAGAAAGCATTCTTCAGGACATAATAGCTAAGAACTTAACTAGTATAGACAACATAAAAGACATAAAGGTTCAAGAAGCCCAGAGGGTCCCAAACAGAATTAACCCAGACTTAAAGACACCAAGACACATCATATTTAGAAAGAAAAGGAATAAAGATAAAGAAAGGATCCTGAAGGCTACAAGAGAAAAACCAAGAGTCACTTACAGAGGAAAATCCATAAGATTATCAGCAGACTTCTCCACACAAACACTACAGGCCAGAAAAGAATGGAAGATATCTATCAAGTACTCAATGAGAAAGGCTTTCAACCAAGACTACTGTATCCTGCTAGTCTGTCATTCAGACTAGATGGAGGCATAAAAGCCTTCTCAGACAAGCAACTGTTGAAGGAATCAACTATAACCAAGCCTGCCCTGAAAGAACTTCTGAAAGGTCTCCTATAAATAACCAGATCACCATAAACATGCTATATATCAGAACACTCTAAAAATCTACAATAATGGCATTAAAATATCTTCAATCTATAATATAAATAAATGTCAATGGCCTGATTTCAACTATTAAAAGGCACAGAGTAGGAAGATAGATCAGAAAACAGAATCCAACCATATGTTTTCTGAAGGAATCCCACCTAACTCAACAAGACAAACACAGACTAAAAGTGAAAGGATGGAAAACTACCATAGAAGCCAATGGCCCACAAAAAAGGGGCAGGAATAGCTATGCTCATATCTGATATGATAGACCTTAAAATAAATAAAATTTTAAAAAGATAGGGATGGACATTACTTAGTACTCGGAGGATCAATCAATCAAGAAAACTTAATGATTATCAACATCTATGCATCCAAGGAGAAGCCATCTAAATACATCAAACATATAGTGAAAGAGCTACAGCAATATATTAACATCAATACAGTAATTGTAGGGGATTTCAACACCCCATTATCTCAACTTGACAGATCATCCAAGCAGAAAATCAATAAAGAAACAAGGGAGTTAAATGAGGAGACACAAAAACTAGAACTATTGGACATTTTCATAGTAAAAATGGTGATATCACCATTTTCAGCCCATCTTGGATGGAACTTGAAATTATGTTAATAGAAATAAGTCAGAAGCAGAAGGATGATTATAGGATGATCTCATTCCCAGGAAGAAGTTGAAAAACAAAATCAGAAAACACTAAGCAGAACCTCGACTGGAGGTGGTGTATTGCACCAAAGAAAAAAACTCTGGGGTGGGTGGGGAGAGTTCAGGTCCTGGAATAGTATGACAGAGGACCCAGTGGGGGTTGTATTATTGTGTGAAAAATGAGAAATGTTATGCATCCACAAACTATTGTATTTACTGTTGAATGTAAAACATTAACTCCCCAATAAAGAAATTTAAAAAAAAAGAAAAGAAAGCTAGAAATGGACCTACCCTATGATCCTGCAATTACTCTCCTGGGGATAGATCCTAAGGAAACAAACACACCCATCCAAAAAGATTTGTGTATACCTATGTTCATAGCAGCACAATTTGTAATAGCCAAAACCTGGAAGCAACCCAGGTGTCCAATAACAGATGAGTGGCTGAGCAAGTTGTGATATATATACATACTGGAATACTATTCAGGTATTAAAAATGGTGATTTCACCATTTTCAGCCCATATTGGATGGAGCTTGAAGAAATCATGTTAAGTGAAATAAGTCAGGAAAAAAAGTACCCTTTTGTTTGATTGTTCTCAAATCAATATCGTCCCATATTCATTTGAGATCATCAATATGGGATGATCTCATTCACAGGATAATTTGAAAAATAAGATCAGAAGAGAAAACACTAAGCAGAACCTGAACTAGAGTTGATGTATTGCATCAAAGTAAGAGACTCTGGAGTGGTTCAGGTCCTGGAACAAGATGGCAGAGGAGAACCTAGTGGGGGTTGTATTGTTATGTGGATATGTTATACATGTACAAACTATTGTATTTTACCGTCAGCTATAAACCATTAATCCCCCAATAAAGAAATTTAAAATAAAACAAAACTCTGGGATGGGGGGGAGAAGGTTCCAGTCCTAGATTATGACAGCAGAGGAGGACCTAGTGGGGGGTGAATTGCTATGTGGAAAATGGAAATGTTGTGCATGTAAAAACTATTGTATTTTACTGTCAACTGTTAACCATTAATCCCCCGATAAATAAAGTTTAAAAAGAATAAAAAGAAAAGACTAGGGGCCAGGTGGTAGCTCATGTGTTTGAGTGCACATGTTACAATGGACAAAGACCCAGTTTTGAGCCCCCAGTCCCCACTTGCAAGAGGAAAACTTCACAAGTGATGAAACAGTGCTGCAGGTGTCTCTCTGTCTTTCTCCCTATCACCTATTTCCCTCTCAATTTCTACCTATCACTATCCAACAAATAAATAAAGATTTTTTTAAAAGACCATAAAGAAGATTAATGAAACCAAGAGCTGGTTCTTTGAAAGGATAAATAAAATAGATAAACCATTAACTACACTCACCAAGGGAAAAACAGAAAATTATATGGTGAATTTGCTTGGAAATGAGAGAGCAGATATTACAACAGATGAGGTACAGATACAAAGGATTATGCAAGAATACTATGGACATCTGTATGGAACTAAGTTTGATGACTTAGAAGAAAGGACACATTCTGAGTCATACCAACTACCAACCTTGACACAAGATAAAATAGATAAACTTAACAAATCAATCACCAGTAAAGAAATTGAACAAGTAATCAAAAGCCTCCCTAAGAACAAAATCCAAGGCCCAAATTGTTATACCAATAAATTTTATAAAATATTCAAGAAGAACTAACACCCATTATCCTCAAACTCTTCCAGAAAATAGAGATTAAGGGAACACTCCCAAAACATTCTTTGAGGCTAAAATTACCCTGATGGCCAAAGCAAGAAAGGGTCCCAACAAAAAAGAAAACTATACATCTATATTCATGATAAACATTGATCCAAAGGGAAAGAGACAGGCATAATTTAATGATGACTCTTTAGTCACTATCAGGCCACCCCATCAGCTGGGGCCCTAGTTGGAGAGTCCTGAGATTCCCAAACAGACATGATGGGCCTAGACCTCAAATAGATCCCTCTCTCCATTGTTACTGGTCATATCCATCAGGAACAACACAATAGACCCTTTTGTGGGCCTCCATAGGACCTTGCCCTAAATGTGGATCAACAGTGGTAGAGAATGTTCCATCCATTAGTCTACGGCCATACCACCCTGAACACACCCGATCTCATCTGATCTTGAGAATGTTCCATCCTCTGAAGGGAGGCTGAACAACATATTCTATATACCACCTGACTAAGATGGGTCCTGAAATTGGGGCTGTTTGGAACGTTCCTACTCATGATCACAGAATGTGAGCTCAGAACTACATAGATGCATAAGTTACATAGGCTTCTAAGCCTATGGGCCCAAGATCAGATCAAATCGATGGAATTTACAGTCAACAATATTTATACACCTATCCCATATTTGGGAGCTACTCCCTTCCCTGATTCAGCTTCCTAGCCCTTTTTCCAATCATGACATCATCTCCCCAGACAATAACTTGGGGCCACCTGCATATTAGATGTCAGGCTCAGAAAAAAAATAACTTAGTATAGTCATGGGCCCTTTGGAATATAACTAAAATAGCCTACTAGCTATCTGCAAAACGGAGACCCCCAAATCTTCATCTGCAATATTCCAACCTTCATGTTCATGATTAGTCAACAATTTGTATGCCTTTATATGTTAACTCTTTTTTTAGTCACCAGGTTCCAGATGCGAACATAATGCCAACTAGGCTCCTCTGAGGAGAGGACACCACCAATGTGTCCTGGAGCTCCACTTCCCCAGAGCCCCACCCCAGTAGGGAAAGAGAGAGAGAGAGAGAGGCTGGGAGTATGGATCAACCTGTCAATGTGAATGTTCAGTGGGGAAGCAATTACAGAAGATCTTCAACAAAATCTTGGCTAATTGAATCCAACAACATATTAAGAGAATAATCCTCCAAGACCAAGTGGGATTCATCCCTGGGAAATAGGGATGGTTTATCATCCACAAGTCAATGTAATCCACTATACCAACAAAAAGAATCATAAAAATCATATGATTTTATCAATTGATGCAGAAAAGGCATTCGACAAAGTCCAACACCTGCTTATGATAAAGGCCCTCAAGAAACTAGGAGTGAAGGGAAAATTCCTTAACATAATAAAGGCTATATATGATAAGCCCATGGCTAACATAATAGTCAATGGAGGAAAAAAGGAAAGCTATTCTCCTAAAATCAGGAACTAGACAAGGGTGACCTCTATCACCAGTTTTTAAAAAAATCTTATTTTTTATTTATAAAATAAAAAAAATATTGACAATACTAAAGGATAAGAGGGGTACATTTCCACACAATGCCCACCCCCAGAGCTCCATATCCAATCTCCTCCCTTAATAGCTTCTCTATTCTTTATCCCTCTGGAAGTATGAACCCAAGGTCATTGTGGGGTGCAGAATGTGGAAGGTCTGGCTTCTGTAATTGCTTCCTCTATGAACATGGGTATTGACAGGTCGATCCATACACCCAGCCTATCTCTCTCTTTCCCTAGTGGGGCAGGGATCTGGAGAAGCAGGGCTCCAAGACACATGGTGCGGTCCTCTGCCCACAAAAGTTGGGTTGGCATCACGGTATCATTTGGAACCTGGTGGCTGAAAAAGAGTTAAGATATAATGCAGAACCAGCCACTTTTATTCATCATAGTCCTAGAAGTCCTTACCATTGCAATCAGACAAGAAAGAGATATTAAAGAAATGGAAATCATAAAGGATAAATTTAAAATATCATTATTTTCAGATGATAAGTTAATCTACCTAGAGGACTCTGGAAACTCTGCCAAGAAACTACTGGAAATCATCAATAAATTTAGTAAAGTAGCAGGTTACAAAATCAATACCCACAAATCTGTGGCATTTCTCTATGTAAAAGATGAGTCAGAAGAAACTGAAGGAAGCAATCCCATTTGCAATTGAATCCATAAAGATTAATTACCTAGGAATAAATCTAACAAAGGTTGTAAAGGACCTTTTCAGGGGCTGAACAGTAGTGTATAAGGTAGGGTACATATAGTGCAATGCACAAGAACCTGTTCAAGGATCCCTGTTCAAGCCCCCGGCTCCCTACCTAGAGTGGGGTCACTACACAAGTGGTGAAGCGGGTCTGAAGGTATCTATCTTTCTCTGCCCTTCTCTGTCTTCCCCTCCTCTCTCAGTTTCTCTCTGTCCTATCCAACAACAATGGAAAAAAGATGGCCTCCAGGAGCAGTGGATTCATAGTGCAGGCACAAAGCCTCAGCAGTAACCCCGGAGGCAAAAAAAAAAAAGACCTTTTCAAGGAAAACTATAAGACATTGTTAACAGAAATAGAGGATGACACAAAAAAATGGAAGAACATCCCCTGTTTATGTACCAGAAGAATAAATATTAAAATGGAAATTCTGCCAAAAGCAATCTAAAGATTCAATGCAATTCTTACTTAAATCCCAATGACATATTTCAAGGAAACTGAATAGATTATTAAAAAACTTGTGTGGAGCTTTAAAAAAAAACAATGAGTAATAGTATTCAACTATTACCTTGGGAGAACAACTGCTGTTTCCAATGAAGTGAATGGGGATAGAGAACTCTGGTGGTGGGAATGGTGTGGAATTATACCCCTAATTTCTTGTAATTTTGTAAATCAATAATAAAATTTTTAAAAGAAAAACACAAATAGCAAAAACAGTCTTAAGGAAAAATAGAAAAATGGAAGCATCATAATACCTGACCTTAGGTTATATTACAAAGCAGAAGTACTTAAAACAGTATGGTATTGGAACAAAAATGGTCATATGGACCAACAGAATAGGATAGGGAGTGCAGACCTTAATCCACACATGTATAGGCACCTCATATATGACAAAGGAGCCAAGTTTGCCCAACAAAAGTTCTCTTTAACAAGTGGTGTTGGAAGAATTTGACAGCCAAATGTAGAAAAATGAAACCAGAAGAACAGAAAGGGAAACTAAAAGCAGGATTTGACTGAATTTGGAGTAGGGCACCAAAGTAAAAACCCTGGGGTGAGGGTGAGGGTGGATGTTCAGCTTCCCAGGGGGGGGGGGCAGTGGATGGGATGGGACACAGTCTTTTGGTGGTGGGAATGGTGTTTATATACACTCCTATTAATTTGGGGGGGAAATGAAAAATGAAACTAGACCACAAATTAACACCATACACCAAAATTAACTCACAATGGATCTAAGATATGGAGATTAGACCTGAAAATATAAAATTCATAGAACATATCAGTGAAACATTTCATGTCATTAACACTAAAGACATATTTGGACACTTCAACCATGGGCAAGGGAAATAAAAATAAGATTGAACAAATGGGACTATATCAAATTAAAAAGCTTCTATATATCAAAAGAAAACTATATAAGGATAAACAGGAAACCCCAAAATGGGAGAACATATTTGCACATCACACTTCAGACAAGTGGTTGATATCAAACATCTATAAAAAAACTCACACAGCTCAACAAAAAGAAAAAGAAACCAATTAAAAAAATGTGCAGAAGACAAGTGTAGACAGTTCTCCAAAGAAGACAAATGCAAGGCCCAAAGACATATGCAGAAATGGTCTAATTCACTCATCACCAGAGAAATGCAAATTGAAACCACATTGAGATACCACCTCTCAACTGTAAGAATGGCTTTCATCAACAAACCAGGAAAGGATAAATATTGCAAAGTATGTGGAGAGAAAGGAACTCTATTACACGTGGGAATGCAAACTGATACAACACTATGGAGAACAGTACGGGAGACAGAGAAGGTGTGGTCATAGAATAACTGGGACCAAATTAACTCTCCTCCCAAAACAACAAATAAATACCACAAAAGACCCAACTGAAGTCATAAACTACAGCTGAAAGATCTGCAGCCTCAGGTGGGTGCTCCCATGTGTTTGGACCGAAAAGGAGCATGGGTTGAAGAACAGCAAAGACAAATTAGAGCTCTGGGTGGCACTGGCACTGAGCTGTGCCATTTTGGCAATTTCACTTTTAAGTACAGCAAGCAAGTAATATTGTGTCTGGTGCCAGAAGAAAAGAGATAGGGGCTTAAAACCTTTCAGTGTTTGACTCAGTGGGGTTTAGCCTTCAGAATTTAAGGCAACGACACAACATAAAACAGGGCATTTGTGACCACAAGACAGCCCAAAGCATTCCTCCCACCCCATCCCACCCACAACAGAACATACAAACAAGAGAAGCCTAGAGATCACAATAGCACCACCTGCTGGCCATCAGTAACCAACACAAAAAATGCACAGAGAAACAGAACAGCCAACTATACCGTATCAGCCAGACAGAAGTGAAACAGGAAATCCAAGGAATTACAGATTTAGAGATACTCTCAAACACAGACTTCAGAAAGCTCATTATGAGGACTCTCCAGGAATCTAAGCAAGAATTAAACGAGCATGTTACTGTGGAATTAAAACATACAAGAGAGGAACTCGGAACAGAGTTTGCTAAGAATCTTCAGAAGAAGAACTTCAGTCAGAACTCACTAAGCAGTTAGGAAGCATGAAAGAAAAAATTCAAACAGAACTCCAGGAAGTAAAAGACACTCTAACTGTAATCCATGCCCAGGTAGAAAGCTATGGAAGTAGATTCATACATTCAGAAGAAATAATCTCTAATCTATAACATACAGCCATCCAAGTCTTTCAATTCAAACATGAGGGAGAGGAATGGTTCAGAAAGACTGAAGCAACTCTCTGTGAAATTGCAGACTCCAACAAAAGATTGAATATAAGAGTGATAGGTATACCTGAGAAGGAAGACAAGGCCAAAGACCCATAGTCCATTTCAGAGCAATTTTAGCTGAGAACTTCCCTCAATTAGGAAACCCTCAGAACATTCTCATTCAAGAGGCAGAACAATCACCCAGATTTATAAATACAAAAAGATGAATGCCAAAAGACACATTATTGTAAAACTATCAAAAGTCAACAACAAGGAAAAAAATTGCATGCTCCTAGGGAAAGGAAAGAAGTTACATACAAATGCAGAGCTATAAGAGTTTCATCATTTCATGGGGCAGAGCCAATATACGACTTTGGAGCCACAGCTGCCATGAGCTCCAAGAGGCAGCAGCTTGCAACCTGGAATCCGATGGATCTGGTAGGATATTGGGCTGTCTATAGGAGGGTGAACACGGGCTGGTCAGAGTGATGGCAAAATACAGTCCCATAACTCTCTCTTGGGCTGACAAACGGAGGTCAGGGGAACAAAGGAAAATCCTTTGATTATTTCTGAGCTTACCCCCCCACCCCAGTACCAGCCCACAGGGACAGCTCAGCCACTCCTAGCAGGCTCCCCACTGAGCTATTTTCTTTAATAAGATTCCTGGCTCATCAGGGGTGTCATTCTAAGCCTCTTCATTTAATTTCTCTTTTTTTTTAAGTGGCTGGAGTTATATTTAAATGACAAAATACCTGACCAATCAGAGCCTCAGCCCTGCCTGGGAAAGACTACCTGGAGGTTTTTTTCTTTTATTTTTTCAGGATACTTTTTAAAATTGGCTGTCTTTGCTCAGGCTGCCTTCAGCCAATCAAGTGGTCCAAGCTTCAGACTGACTGTTAGGGGTTTTCTACTCTATTTTATTTTATTTTATTTTATTACTACTATTATTATATACACATGTCCCATTCCCATCCACCTTCTTCAGGTTGACCAAAATTAACTGTTGTTGTTTTTTCCATTGCTAGGTGACTGGGTACCCTTTCCATTGTGAGAGGAACTTATTTCTCTCTACCTCTTCTTTCTACTCTCCTTTTTCCCTCCTCCTAATTTAAAAAAAACCTCTTTCCTTTCACTGCTCTTCCTTTTATCTTCTTTCTTCCTTTCTTCTCTCCTTTTTTTTATTTCATTCTTTTCTTCCTTCCTCCTTTTGTTTTCTGAATTCACTAATGCTTGTGAATTATTTAGGGGAAGAAATATGACTTGGAGTGAACTCTATGTGTGTGTGTGTGTCTTCTCTACATCCCTTTCTCACCTTTGTATCCATAGAATTTATAGTGGACAGTAGAATTGCATAATTGTCTATTCTTTCTCTCCCTTTTTTCCTATCTCTTTCATTTTCTGTTGTTTGGTTGCTATTTTTTCTTGGCCTGGAGGTGTTGTTTGGCTAAATGGTATTGGTTGAACTGCATCAATCCTTGCTTCAGTTACTATTGTTGTAATTTCTGAGGTTGGTGACTGCATTTGTCATAAAGGTCTTTAGTATAGCATGGCTTGTACTCAAACCACAACAACTAAAGAACAACAAAACAGAAAAATAAAAAACACATCAATTTAAAAAATGGTTAAATAAGGAGCAAGTAAGACTGCTATCACAATGAATCAGGACAGGAGCCCAGAAGAAACTCCAAATCAGTCAGAAGTAACCATAGAAAAGAAAAGTATACAGGCAATAGTGAACCTAATAATCACAGAAATGAAGACAACTATGGAGAAAAGGGCTATCAGAACGAGGGAAACAACAAATGAGTCCCTCAAAGAAAATACTACCTTGAGGTAATTAGATAAATTAAAGCCGAAATAGCTGAGCTAAAAGGCCAGCTAGCAGAACAAGCTAATACTATAACTGAATTGAACAAAAAAGCTGAGGGAAGGGAAAGTAGACTAACAGAAGTGGAAAACAGAATTAGCTGGACAGAAGATGAGCTAGAGAAAACTAAGAAAGAGGTAAAAGAGCTCAAAAAGAGATTGAGAAACACTGAAAACAACAACAGAGACATATGGGATGATCTCAAAAGAAGTAACATTCATATAATTGGCCTGCCAGAGGAAGAAAGAGAGAAAGCTGTCTTTGTGGCTTAACATGTGGTCTATCCTTGAGTATTTGTTATGTGGATTTGAAAAGAATGTGTATTCCAGTTAATTGGGGTGAAGGACTCTGAAAATGTCTAAGAGGTCTAGTCTGTCAATCTCTTCATTTAATTCTCTTGTATCTTTGTTGATTCTCTGCTTTGTTGATCTAAGTGTGAAAGTGGGGTATTGAAGTCTCCCACTATTATTGTATTACTATTGATGTTTTTTTGAAATTCTTTCAGTAGGTGCTTGATGTATTTAGATGGTCCCTCATTAGGTGCATATATGTTAATAATTGTTAAATCTTCTTGGCTGATTGATCCTCTAATAATTATGTAATGTCCTTGCCTATCTTTTATTACTTTATTTAATTTAAAATCTATTGTGTCTGAGATGAGAATGGCTGTTCCTGCCTTTTTTTGTGGTCCATTAGCCTATATGATAGTTTTCCATCCTTTCACTTTAAGTCTGTGTTTATTTTGTTGTGTCAGATGGGATTCTAGCAAGCAGCATATGGTTGGGTTATGTTTTCTGATCCATCCTCCCACTCTGTGCCTTTTGATGGGTGAGTTGAAGCCATTGACATTTATTGATATTATGGATTTAATGTATTGTAGTGCCATTGTTCAAAATAATTTTTTTTGTTTGCTCTGATATATTGCAAGTATTATAGTGATGTTCTTGTTTATAAGAGGTCTTTTAGAACCTCTTTCAGGGCCGGTTTGGTGATGGTTTCCTCCTTTAACTTTTGTTTGTCTAAGAAGGTTTTGATCCCTCCATCTAGCTTGAATGAAAGTCTAGCAGGATATATTATCCTTGGTTGAAACCCTTTTTCATTCAGGGATCGATAGATATCTTGCCATTCTCTTCTGGCTTTTAGAGTTTGAGTGGAGAAGTCTGCTGATAGTCTTATGGGTTTTCCCCTGTATGTGACTTTTTGTTTCTCTCTTGCAGCCTTTAGGATCCTTTCTTTATCCTTACTTCTTCTCATTGTGATTATGATGTGTCTTGGTGTCTTCAGATCTGGGTTGATTCTGTTTGTAACTCTCTGATGTCCTTTCTGTTATTCAGGTCAGGGAAGTTTTCTTCTATTATTTCCTCTAGAATGTTTCCTTCCCCTTCCTCTCTTTCTTCCTCTGGCAGGCCAATTATATGAATGTTACTTCTTTTGAGATCATCCCATATGTCTCTGTTGTTGTTTTCAGTGTCTCTCAATCTCTTTTTGAGCTCTTTCACCTCTTTCTTAGTTTTCTCTAACTCATCCTCTGTCTGACTAATTCTGTTTTCTGCTTCTGTTAGTCTGCTTTCCCTTCCCTCAGCTTCTTTTTTAAGTTCAGCTATTTCAGCTTTCAGTTCTCTAATTGCCTCAAGATAATCAGTATTTTCCTTGGGGGTCTCAACTGTTGTTTCCCTAGTACTGCCATTCCTTTCCTCCAATGTTGTTTTCATTTCTGTGATTAATAAGTTTATTATTGCTTGCATACTTTTCTTATCTATGGTTACTTCTGGTTGATTTGTAGTTTCTTCTGGGTTCTTGTCTTCATTCATTGTAGTAGCAGTTTTATTTGTTCTTGATCTACCCATTTTTTTGATTTATGTGTTTCTTATTTTTATGTTCTGTTGTTCCTCAGTTGTTGTGTCTTGAGTACAAGCAACACTGTACTAAATACCATTATGACAAATGCACTTACCAACCTCAGGAATTACAGTACCAACTGAAGCAAGTATTGAAGCAGTTTAATCACTACCAGTTAGCCAAACAATGTCTCCTGTCCATGAAAAAATAGCAACCAAGTCCAAGTGATGAAGAAAGAGAAAGGAAAGAAGGGATAGCAAGAATAGAAAATTATGCAAATCTACTATCCACTGTATATTCTAGGGGTAGCAAGAGGAGAAAGGGAAGTAGAGCAGAGATACACACATAGAGAATCCACTCTGAGTCAGATTTCTTCCCCCAAATAATCCACAAATGAATATCAGTGAATTCAGAAAGTCAAAGAAGAAGGAAGGCAGAAAGGAAGACAAGATAAAAAGGAGAGAGAGAGAAACAAGAGAGAAAAGAAAAAAGATAAGAAAAAGAACTGCCATGAAGGATGATAGATGACATAGTAGGGGTTGTATTGTTAAATGGGAAACTGGGGAATGTTATGCATGTACAGACTATTGTATTTACTGTTGATTGTAAAACATTAATTCTCCAATAAAGAAACAAGTTTTAAAAAAAAGAAAAAGAGCTGTAATAAAAGAGCAGTGAAAGGAAAGTTTTTAATTGATTAATTTTTTATTTTACTTTATTTTTTAATTAGCTAGGAGGAGGGGTAAGGGTAGAGTGGGTAGAGGAGGTAGGAGTAGTGAAACAAGTTCCTCTCGTGTTTGTGGTCTAACATCCAAGTCCTTGATCCACTTGGAATTTACTTTTGTATTTGGTGAAATAAAGTGGTTCAGTTTCATTCTTCTGCATGTTTCAACCCATTGTTTCCAACACCATTTGTTGAAGAGACTCTGCTTTCCCCATTTAATAGTCTGAGCCCCTTTGTCAAAGATTAGATGTCCATAGGTGTGGGGGCTCACTTCTGGGCTCTCAATTCTATTCCACTGGTCAGTGTGTCTATTCATGTTCCAGTGGTATCCAACGAGATACCATTTCACTCCTATGAGAATGTCATACATCAGAAAAGGTAACAGCAGCAAATGCTGGAGAGGGTGTGGGGTCAAAGGAACCCTCCTACACTGCTGGTGGGAATGTAAATTGGTCCAACCTCTGTGGAGAACTCTCAGAAGGCTAGAAATGGACCTACCCTATGATCCTGCAATTCCTCTCCTGGGGATATATCCTAAGGAACCCAAAACACCCATCCAAAAAGATCTGTGTACACATATGTTCTTGGCAGCACAATTTGTAATAGCCAAAACCTGGAAACAAACCAGGTGTCCAACAACAGATGAGTGGCTGAGCAAGTTGTGGTATATATACACAATGGAATACTACTCAGCTGTAAAAAATGGTGACTTCACCGTTTTCAGACGATCTTGGATGGACCTTGAAAAAATCATGTTGAGTCAAAGAAGTTAGAAATAGAAGGATGAATATGGGATGATCTCACTCTCAGGCAGAAGTTGAAAAACAAGATCAGAAAAGAAAACACAAGTAGAACCTGAAATGGAATTGGCATATCGCACCAAAGTAAAAGACTCTGGGGTGGGTGGGTGGGGAGAATACAGGTCCAAGAAGGAATCAGAGGACCTAGTGGGGGTTGTATTGTTATATGGGAAACCGGGGAATGTTGTGCATGTACAGACTATTGTACTTACTGTTGAATGTAAAACACTAATTCCCCAATAAAAAAAAAAAACAGAAAAGAAAAAAAAAAAAAAAAGAAAGATGATCAGGGTCGCAGACTCTCCCCTTCTGTGGAAGGGTGTCGGCAGCCCAAGCTTAAGCTTGCTAATAAAGGGTCTTGCTATTGCATGTGAAAAAAAAATAGCAGGAATAGACAGTTATGTAAATCTACTATCCACTGTATATTCTAGGGGTAGCTAGAGGAGAAAGGAAAGTAGAGCAGAGATACACGCAGAGAGTGTCCACTCTGAGTCAGATTTCTTCCCCAAAATAATTCCCAAACTAGTATCAGTGAATTCAGAAAGCTGTAGGATTAAGGAAGAAAGGACGACAAGAATGAGAAAAAGAAGGAAAAAAAAAAGAGATAGAGAGAGAAAAGAAAAAGATAATAAAAAGAACAGTAATAAAAGAGTAGTGAAAGGAAAGAGTTTTTATTTATTTATTTATTATTATTTAATTAGCTAGGCAGGAGGGAGGGTGGATAGGGCAGGTAGGAAGAGTGAAACAAGTTACTTTAGCAGTGGATAAGACACTCGGTCCCCTAGCAATGGAAAATACACTAAGAGTTCGTTCTGGTCAACCTGAAGGAGAGGGGGAAAGGGATACACATTTATCTAGTATTGATAATAAAATAGAACAGAGTAAAAAAACCTGTCCTGTCTTCAGCTTGGATGGCTCTAGATTGCCTCAGGCCCCCTGAGCAGAGGCAGCTGATTGAGAAAATATAGCAAAAAAATAAAAACCTCTGGCAGTCTTTCCCTGTCTGAGTAAGGCTCTCCTTGGTGGGATATTTGTAGCTGGAATTGGCCACTGAGAAAGAAAAAAGGCCAAGGGTTTCAGAAAGGAATAGAATTAGAATGAATGACACCTCCTGGTGGGACAGGAATCTTGGTAAAGAAAGAAGTTCAGCAGGGGAGCCTGCTAGGAGCAGATCTCTGGTCCCCAGGGACTGGTTATGGGGGGGAGGGGTGAGCTTCAGGAATAATAATTTTAAAAAATTTTTTTCCTTTCTTTTTACTCTGTTTTCTAACACAAATTGAGTTATAGTCACCTCCTTGGTGTCACCGCTCGGACCCCTTATTGACTGTCCTGCTAAAGGCAAAAAATCCTACCATTTCCAGTAGATGTTGTCGGAGCTCAAGCCACTAGCAGCTTCTCAGTCCGCCATCTTCCAGAATCTCGCTTGCTTCATTTATTGACTGCAAACTATTGTGCACTTTTGTTTTCAGGTATATATTTTGCCCTAATTTATGGATACTTGTGTATGTCTGCCCTGTCTCAAGGGACCTGATCTATATCTAGATTTTTAGGCTTTGTTAGGAAATGGACCACCTGAAATGGAATTAAGGAGTCCTGTGAGAAATCTAAAGTTTTTCTAAGACTATAAGAAACCCCTTGCATTCTCTTTAAGATTCTTATTTCTCCTAGTCCTGGTACCTCTAGAACTATGCCCATACTACTTGATAATTCTCTGATTCCTTACTACCATACCACCTCTGTTGACCTAAACCAAATGGCTACTAGTGCTGCCATCTCATATTATACCAATATTGAATTCTTACTGTGGACTGTAACCAGAGATACCAAGCCTGAGATGTCAAGCTCACAATTCTTCACACCTGGTGAGATATTTCCTAACACATGGGACTACTTATATCCACATTAAATGACACATCATTTCACAAAGTTACAGAAACTAGATATAGGCTAGGGTTTAGGGTACTAGGTACAGGTAGGTGTACATGTATCCATAAGCAAGGAACAATTATATAATTGAAAGTAATAGCTCAAGAGTCTTCAGCAATTAGTCTTATACCTAATAAACTTGAAATCCTAGATGAAGTGCCTAGAGAGGGCATCATAAATTCTCTAATTGATTAGACTTAGACCAAATTAGCTTGGCAACCTAGCAGAAAGGCCCAAAGAAGACAGATTCCAAAAAGTAATTCTGGTTGAGTTCAACAAATGATGTTCAATACTTAAACAGCTGAGAGAAAGTCTAAGGTCATCAGATAAAGAGAGGACTATAAAGTTGGATAAGGACAAAAGACTGGCTAGTTAATAACAGCTCTTTGGGTCAATATCACACCACCTCATAATCTGGGGCCCTTGTTAGGGAATCCTTGGATTCCCACACAAATATGATGGGCTTAGACATCTAATGGACCCCTCTCTGCACCACCACTGGTCACTTCCATCAATAATATCATCTGGGCCTTCCCAAAACCTTGCTCTCACCATAAAGCAACAGTGGTAGGGATTGCCCCAGCCTCCCTTCAGAGGTATCCTGCCCTGCCACTCAAAGAATACTGGTCCTGAAATGAGTGCATCCTGCAATTTTCCCAACTATGACCATGAACTGCAAGTTCAGACCAATAGGAACTCAGAGGTTACACAAGCTCTGGTGCTAATATATATATATATATATATATATATATATATATATATATATATATATATATGCCCTGGGTTGTGTGAATGGAGGTAAATAGTTAATTTTATCCACAGAATTTTATCAAGAATGGGAGCTGCTCACAGCCCTAGTCTAACTTTCTAGAACTTTTCCCTACTCTGACACCATTTTCTCAGACAATATTTTTATCCATCTTTATGCTAGCTATCAAACTCAAGCAAAACTACGATAGTTGTGGCCCCCTAGAAACATGCCTAAAATGAACTTTCTAGCTTTCTTCCACCTTAAAGTCCCTAATCTCATCTGCTCTGTTTCTACTTTTTGGTTTCTGTTCATTAACCATTTTGTCTCACTTTATGTCCTGCCACTTTCCAGACACCAAATTGCAGATGCTACAATGATTCCATCCTGACATCTCTGGGCAGACAACCTTGCCAGTGTGTCCTAAAACCTTGCTTCTCCAGAGCTCTAGCCCACTAGGGAAACAGAAATAGGCTGGGTGTATGGATCGACGTGCCAATGCACATGTCCAGCAGAGAAGCAATTACAAAACCCAATACTCCTACACTCTGCACCCCAAAAGCTATCTTGATCCATACTCACAATGGGGGAGAAGCAATAGGAGTAGGAGGATAAGAGGGCTCTAAATTCCAGCTCCAACAGGACCTGCAGAGAGAGGAGGAAGGAAGGAGGAACATTTGGATGTAGTAATAGGGTCATGAGTGCCTTGGGAGTGGGGGGGAAGAATTAAACCTATAAGAAAAGGGGGTAATTATGTATACATCTAGACAGATAGTTGTAGAGATGATAGTTAGCCTATGTCTGCAACCTTGGGAGAACTGTAGCTGTGGTGGTTTACAATGGAGGGATTGGGAATTCAGAACTCTGGTGATGGGAACGGTATGGAATTATACCCCTGTTGACATGTAACTTATTAAGTTACTAATATATATATATAGAGAGAGAGATCTATGCATACCTATGTTCACAGCAGTTCTATATAGCCAAAACTAAGATACAATCTATGTGCCCAGTAATAGATGAGTGGTTAAGGAAAGTGTGCCCTATTTACTCAATAGAATACTACTCAGGTCTAAGAAATGATGAAATTTTTTTCTTTCACTACAACATCAATAAAACTATAAAGAATCATGCTGAGTAAGACAACCTAGAAGAAGGATGAATACCAGATAAGCTCACTCAAAGGTGAAACATAAGAAAGCAAAGAAAACTGCAGGATGAAGCCTTAATGGATGTTGTCTTTCATAGAAGTTCTTTAATCTTGTGAGGAGGAAAAGGCAAAAAGAGGGTCCAGGGATCCAGTGCCCTATGGTAGAGGGTGATGAGATTAGGGAGATGTGGAACTGTACCCCTGTGATAAAAACCATGGACATCAACATTACCTCAATAAAGTGTTTTACAGAAAATATTGAACTTAAGGTAGAAAAGCTGCCTCAGTGGCAGAGTATCTTACCTTGCATGTGTTAAGCCATGGGTTTGATCCTTGGCATCACATAAACAGAAAAAGTGGTACTATTCTGGTTTCTCTCTTTCTCTATATATAGTTAACAGGACCAGTAATTGTCAAAAAAAACTTAGGAGACCAATTATAAAAACTTGTGGGCTGGGTGGGGTTTGATAGCATAATGGTTATGCAAAGAGACTCTCATGCCTGAGACTCCAAAGGCACAGGTTTATCCCCGGCACCACCATAAGCCCGAGATGAGCAATGAATGCTCTGGTAAATAAATAAATAAATATTAAAACCTTGTGGACTAGAACTACATAAACTTCAAGACCTGGGATGGGGGAGATAGCATAAAGGCTGTGCAAACAGACTTTCATGCTTGAGGCTTCCACATCCAAATTTAGTCCATAAGCTAGGGCTGAGCGGTGCTCTTAGGAAAAAAAAAACCTTCAAGACCATATCCAATTATCAGAACAGAGTCATAGACCTACAAATTGAAGTATGCAATATCTGTAGTACTATAGTTTTTTCATTTTTTCCTTTTTTAAATTTCTTTATTGGGGGATTAATGTATTATAGTCAACAGTAAATACAATAGTTTATACATGCATAACATTCCTCAATTTTCCACATAACATACAACTCCCACTAGGTCCTCGGGATTTTCATTTTTTTCTTGACTATCCTTTTCAAAAACACAGTTACACACCACAGGGAATTAAAAGAGTAAGGAGATATTTCACTAGATTGAGTATGTGCCTTACTGTATACAAGGCTCTGAGTTTAAGTCCCAACACCACTTGGGAGTACCAGTAATGACACCAGGGGAACTCCCAGGATAGTGGAGAGGTAAAACCAAGACCTTGCTCATAGTAGAGAAAAGCACCATAATGTGTGAGCTAACTTCTGACTCATGGTTTATTATTATTTTTTAATAAGAAGAGAATTTATTCATCATGTATAAGCAGTAGAAGACAAGAACTGTGACAACTGTGAGCAGAACAAATGAAGGAACGTCCTCCTCCAGAGAGCAGGCCTGTCCTGGGCAGGTAAGGTGCTAGTACAGGCAGGCCCCTGCAGACAGAATGAAGCTCATACCAGGACATCTCTGGCTCCTTAAAGGCATTGGTCAAAAGGGTGTGCTGTCGGGAATGCTCTGGGACTCTTCCCCTCTCTTGGTTCTTCCATGTGTTAAGGTAGGATCTGGGGCCTGGGAGATGAGGCTGCATTTCTGTCCAGGTGGGCTGCATTAGGCACCCCGAAGCAGGGACAAAACAACTGAAGTTGGGCCCTGTAGGAACTCCTGCCGCTTCTGGAACTGAAGGTCACTGCATCTGGGAGTTGGCATTGGATTCTGGTCATGAATGTCCACATAGACTCTGAAGTTCACCCCAGTCCTAGGACCGCCTTCACTTTTATGGGCTGGAGCTCCCATGCCCATAAAAATGGAGGTATTGGCAGGAGCTGTGACACAATACAGGGAATTTTTTCCTCCCTCAGCTCCGACTTTTTCTCATTCCATGGAGGCCTGGAGGTCTACAACTCTCCTTTCCCAAGGGAGACAGACTAGGCTGTAGTCTCAATCTCCTGACCAGGCCAACAACCTCTGGTCTAAGCAAGCAGGGGAAAGAAAGATGCAGAGCCTTGCTTGAGGGTGTCACCTCACCTTTAGTCTGTTGCGGGGTAAGTAGCAGAGACCACTCGACACCAGTTAAGCTGAATTTTCAGTCTTTATTAAGCCAGCTAGCTGGTGACTACACTCACAGCTAAAAGTGCTGCTCAGAGTGCAGTGCTGAGCTCAGTGTTGCACACTCATAAAGGGGTAAATGCAAGAAACAAGCTAGGTTACAGAAGCCAAACATGTGGTGGTTAGGGCAGTCTGTTACTGTGGTCAGAACAACCCATTATGGAAACAATCAACAATTACAGAACACTAAGATCTACTCCTTGTTTGGCAAGTAAAGTAATTGATTGTACAGGTTCAGGTTCAGGTCAAGATGGAGTTAGTTATGCTAAGGAAATGGGAACCCTGTCACATTCCCCACCACTTTTAAGGAAAATGAGTCAAATCATAGACTTATATATGGGTAGATGATTATATTGTCCCCATAATACCATGAGTTTGACCGAATTAACTATCTGTTTGACATATTTAACTAAGCAATTGAGAATACAGGGTCCCACTGAGAGGGCTAGTAGGATAAGGATTAAGAGGCCCGAGATGGCTGTCAGCAGGGTAAACAACTTCTAAGTCTTGTCTTCATTTTTTCTAAACCACATGTACACATTACCTCTCTTTTGTGTAAAATTTTTCTGCTAGTATGGAAAGCTCCTATGTCTGAGAAAATTCACTTTGGCATGTCACAGTACTGTCTGTGTTCCCCAGGTCCAGCTTATTCATTCCCTGAACTCAACATTTCTCTATCTAGGAATATGAATCAGAATTCTTTTGGGGTGCTGAAGGACGAGGTTTTAAATTTCTGTGACTACTTCCTGCTGAGATGGATGGTAGACAGGTCAATCCATACTCCCAGACAGACCTGTTCTTTCCTTAATCCTTTTTAGTAGGGTAGGCTCTTAAGAGATGAGGTTTCTGGATATTTCACCTCTGTTCAGGGAGGCCAAGAAAGATGGGTCATGATAGCATCTGGAACTTGATGTCCTCCTTCTCAGAGTCTTTCTCCAACAGCTCCTTGTCCTTGCCTTGGCTTCCCAGGCAGACATTCTTCAGTTTATTACTATTTTTAATGTTTCATTGTTTATTACTGATTTACAAGATTGTAAGTGGTGTAACTGTAATAGAGGTATAATTCTTTTTGTTGTTGTTGTTGTTGTGGAACAATGAATTTATTTGGCTTCCAGATTATTTTTACTTAAAATATTTTTATAAATTCATTGTATGTCATTTACATCTTATTATATAGATAAAGAGAAGATGTGTTTGAAAACATTGATGGATACAGTACAAGTTGTTACAAGTGAGTGAAAAGTTGCTATAAATTTGACTTAAGTCTTTCTTTTTCTTTTTTTTTTTTAATTGGGGATAGAGGTATAATTCTATACAGTTCCTATCACCAGAGTTCTTTGTCCCATCTCCTCTACTGGAAACTTCCCTATTATTTATCCCTCTGGGATTATGGGCCAAAATTCTTTTTGGGGTACAGAAGGTGGCTGACTGAAATAGTAATTGTTAAGATCATGAAAGACCTCAACTGTACCTTCCTATTGAGCAGAATTTAGTCCAATTTATTAATCCTTTCTAGCTTGATCTCATTATCATTTTGGATAATTCTTTGATTTTTGTTTTTCTCTTTTTTTAAATAAGATTGGGGGAAAAGAGGGGTACAATTCATACAGTTCTCACCACCAGAGTGCCATATCCCATACCCTCCATTGGAAGTTTCCCTATTCTTTATCCCTCTGGGAGTATGGATCAAAGATCTCTACGGGGTGCAGAAGGTAGGAAGTTTGACTTCTGTAATTGCTTCTCTGCTGGACCATGGGTATTGACAAGTCAATTCATGCCCCCAGTTTGTTTCTATCTTTCCCTATAGGGGTAGGCTTGGGGGAGATGGGGTTCCAGAACATATTGGTGAGGCTGTCTTCCCAGGGAAGTCAGGTACAGTCATTCCCATCATTGTAGGTATTCTCAGCCAGTTTGTTTTATTATTGGCTCCCAAATTTGTCACAACCGTAAACCTTTCTCTAAGCCTATTTATTACTTCTATTTTGGATCTCTAATAGGCATTTCAAACCTAACACATCCAGAATTACATTCCTCAGGCCAAAAATGATTTTAAATACTTTTAATATTTATTTTTCATATTTGATTAAGACAGAAATTGAGAGGGGAATGAGAGATAGGAATAAAGACACCCAAGCCCCAACCCCTGTAGGAGGGAATTTTGTACATGGTGTGAAACTGGGTGAACCACTGCTCAAGACCCCAGGTCAAAAAAATTGACATTGTTATCACATTCCATATCTAACTTTAAATGCTTAATATCATCTCTCATATGCATTATTAAAATACCATCTGTTTTCTGTTTTATTCCTTTACTTTCTTTTCAAACTATTCACAATATAGCAACCAGAAAAGTCTTTATGTTAAAATCTGAATCAGATCATGATCTGTTTTTGCTCAAAGGTATTTACTAATTCACATCTTATTCAAAGTAGCCAAAGTTCTTATAAAGATGTTAAAAGTGGTCTGTCCACCCAAACTCCCCTTCCTGTTAATTATCGGGTCTTTTCTACTTTTTATTCACTCAGTTCTTCAATGACATTGCACTCAGTGACAGTACTACAGAATATAATGGATATACACCCAATTCTGGATCTTTGTATTTCCTGTTCCTTCTTTCAAGAATGTCCATCCCTCTAACCTCACCCCTATGTTAACACGTTTACTTGGTATTCATCAGACCTCATCAGACCTTCATATAAATATTTCTCTTTCTTTTTCAGTGAAGGTCACCTAACATAAATTTCTGACCAATTTCATAATTCCTAATACTTTTCCCTGACTGATTATCATTAATATATTTTTCACTTATCTTAAGCTCTAGAAAATAGGTTTGTTTCTGTGTGTGTTTCACATTTACATCTCCAGTATCTAGAACTGTTCTTGACTTCAGTTAGATAATAAATATTTGCATAATGAATATTCAATAAATTAAGTATATTAGAAAGTCATACCGATATTGGTTTTTCTTCCTGCAACTAAAAGCCTTTTGTCCATTTTTGTGAACACAAAAAAGCTGTTTCAGAAGTTGAAGGTTGGTTAAAATAACCTCAATATGTAAAAATAAATTTCAACATTATAAAATCAACTATTCAGATGACTTCATAGAACCATCAAGAAGCTTATTCCCAAAATGTTTTAATAATAAAAAAGAGCAGTTCTCAATGTTATTACCAGCATTAAGTAGTTACTTTGACAAACATGAAAACAGCAAAAATAGCTTTCATGAATACAAAAAAGTAGAAATACACATGTAAAAACTATTGTATTTTACTGTTGACTGTAAACCATTAATCACCCAATAAAGAAATTAAAAAACTGTACTACTGTAAACTTAATGGTTAATCCTCCCAATAAAATAATATAAAAAAACAAAAAAGTGGAACTACAATCATCTAACTGTATGAAACAATTACAAATTTTCAGGTAGTAAATAGGTTTTCTCAGATTTAGATCAAAATATAAAGAAACATTAACTGTTTATCATATATAAAACATCACAATTAAAATTGTGTTCTTCAAGAAATAAAAATTAACTATAAATTGGACATTATGATCCTTAATCACACTAATTTTCTGAAATTAAATAAATAGTTTTTCTGCCTCCTTTAGTTTTTTTTTCCTATCCAGCTTAGCAATTACAGCCCAACGGTCCTCTTGCTTTCTCATTGCTCCAAACTTCAGTGTAGATCCAGGGGTTGTTAGAGATGAAGGACTCTGAAAATAAAATAAAGTAACAGTATATTTAATTTTAAAGAATTAAGTCCAGTTTTTGAAGCCTGTTCTCTGAATCAAAATGTAAAAACTACCTTTTTTGGTGTTCTGACATACAGATGAGAAGTTGGTGGATTATTGTTCTTGTACAGCTTCTTCATTGTCTCTTCCTCAGAAACCATGCTCTTAAAATGCAAAATATATATATAACTTAAGGGTTACCATCATTAATAATTACATCATTAGATTATAGATAGCACATATGAGGAGGAGAAGTAAGAGTAGAGGGAGGGACAAAGAAGACAGAAGACTGTAAAGAGGAGAGAAGGAGGGGAAAAAAAGGAGAGGGAGAAAACTGAGGAAAGAAGATGGTGACTAAACCCTGCCCCAAAAGAATCTAGATTTTTACTCTATTATCTATATTCCTAAAAAGTTATGTGAACTCTAAGATACATATGAGTAACATTTTTATGTTTATTTATTTAGTCCCTTTTGTTGCTGTTGTAGTTATTACTATTGTTATTGATGTCATTGTTGTTGGATAGGACAGAGAGAAATGGAAAGAGGAGGGGAAGACAAAAGGGGAAAGAAAGACACCTGCAGACCTGCTTCACCGCTTGTGAAGTGACTCCCCTGCAGGTGGGAAGCTGGGGGCTCAAACTGGAATCCATACTCTGGTCCTTGTGCTTCACACCATGTGCGCTTAACCCGCATGAGTTATATGTGCACCCAACTCCCATGAGTAATATTTTTGTGCTTATTTCTATTTTAGTTTCAGAGTCTTAATATTACCACTTCACCCAGATCACCTTGCCCTTAGTTTACTTTTTTTCCACCTTTTATTTGTGATTGTCAGTAGATTACAAGATTTAAGATTATAAATAATATGTAGTTCCACAATGCACTCACAAGCCTACTTATTAAAACTCATAATTAGACCTTATAATTAGCATTTGTAATTCTATAAGAGGTATAATTGGTAAAAAAAAATCTAATTATTTCTAGCAGTAACACTTGTAGGGTACAATTTAAGCACTCTATATATTTTAGTGAGTTAATCCTCAAAATTATATAAAATTGGAAAGTTATTTTCTTTTATTTCATTACTTTGTCATTACTGAGGTTTCACCACTCTCTGTTGACTTTTTTCTGGAAGACAAGAGACACAGAGGGAGAAAGGTAAAGACACTACAGCAGTGAAACTACCTCCAGTGCTATGGAAAACAGGAGTAGAATCTGAGTTATATGTATGGTAAAGTAGGCACTCTAGAAGGCAGGTGGTGGCGCACCTGGTTGAGCATACAATTCCCATGTGCAAGGACTGGGGTTCCAACCCCCACTCCCCACCAAGTGGTAAAGCAATGCTTCAGGCCTCTCTTATTCCCTCCCTATCTCCCATTTCTCTCATAAATTTTTTTCTATCTCTATACAACATAAAAAAAAACATTTTTTTAAAAAGTAGGCACTCAGGTAAGCTATTTTCCCATCTTAAGAAGAATTAGGACACAAAAATATTTAGAAGCTTGTCCAAGATTATACACTATAAGAACTGGAGCCAAGATTCAAAATCTAGGTAGACAAGCACTAGAATCTAATATCTTAATGAGTATGCTACACAAGTTTAGTCAGGAAAACAATCAGTTCATATTATGTTGTCGTGTTCATTAAAGTTACATCTAATAAAATCTTCAGAGACTTCATGGATGATTCTCAAATTTTAAATTCAAATTTTAGTAGAATTCAACAAGTCACCAGGAGATAGCTTTTCAGATATACTTAGAATCAGTATTCACCAGGACAGTTTCCGGAAGATGACGGACTGAGAAGCTGCTAGTGGCTTAAGCTCCAACCACATCAACTGAAAACGGTAGGATTTTCTGCCTTTAGTAGGCCAGTCAATAAAGGGTCCTAGCGGTAACACCAAGGAGGTGACTATAACTTAATTTGGGTTAAAAAATAGAGTAAAAAGAAAGGGAAAAAATTTTTCTTTTAAATTATTATTCCCGAAGTGCACCCCCTCCCCCATTCCCCCCCATAACCAGTCCCTGGGGACCAGAGATCTGCTCAAAGCAGGCTCCCCTGCTAAGCTTCTTTCTTTACCAAGATTCCTGTCCTGTTGCTATGCTTCACATTGGTTTGGTCTTGCTCTCCCCCCCGACGGGAAATTTGGTTTGGCCCTTGCTAGTTTACCCGCTACTCCCTTCTCCCCGCCCCCTACCCTACGTACTTCCTGAGTTCCTGCCACAGCTGCCAGAGGAGAAGGATGCAGGACAGATCTGTGTGGTGATTAGTTTAGGGGTCCCTCTCTGCCGCGGGAAGAGAAAGACGGAAGAGCACGTTTGCCCGCTCATGAATAAAGATTAAACTGCATTCTCAGCTCAGCTGTGTGTCTCTGGTCATCTCTGTTACCCACCCGTGAAGCCAGCCTGGTTAAAACAACACTGTCCCACCAGGGGTTTCATTCATTCTAAGTCTATTCCCTTCTGAAACCTTTGGCATTTTTCTTTCTAAGTAGCCAACCAGCTGCCTCTGCTCAGAGGGCCTGAGGCAATCTGAAGTCATCCAAGCTTCAGGACAGGTTTTTCACTCTGTTCTATTTTATTATCAATACAAGATAAATGCGTACCCCTTTCCCCCCCTCTCCTTCAGGTTGTCCAGAATTAACTCTTAGTGTATTTTACATTGCTAGGGGACCGGATGTCTTATTCACTGCTAAATAATTTGTCTCACTTTTCCTACCGCCCCTACCCATTCTCTCCCTCCCCCTGCCACACAGCTAATTAAATAATAAAAAATAAATAAATAAATAACTTTTTCCTTTCACCGCTCTTTTATTAATGTTCTTTTTCTTATCTTTTTTTTTTCTCTCTCTTTTTTCTTCTTTTTCTCATTCTTGCCATCCTTTCTTCCTTCCTCCTTCAGCTTTCTGAATTCACAGATACACATTTGGGAATTATTGTGCGGAAGAAATCTGACTCAGAGTGGACTCTCTCTGCGTGTATCTCTGCTCAACTTCCCTTTCTCCTTTAGATACCCCTAGAATTTACAGTGGATAGTAGATTTGCATAGCTGACTATTCCTGCTATTCATGTCTAGTCCTGAGGTTTTTTGTTTGTTTGTTTGTTTTTTCTTTCTTAACAATCAGCTGCCTATGCTCAGGAGACTTGAGGAAATCTGGGACAGGGTTTTTTTCCCTGCTGTATCTTATTATTAATATTATATAAAGGCATATCTCTTCCCCCCTCCTTTAGGTTGACCAGAATTAACTCTTAGGGTATCTTTCATTGCTAGGGTAGGGGGCATCTTATCTATTGGCAGAGGAACTTGTCTCGTTACTCCTACCTCCTTTATAGACTCTCCCCTTCTTCCTCCTCCTAGCTAATTAAAAAATAAATAAATAAATAAAATAAAAAATAATCAACTAAAAACCTTACCTTTCACTACTCTTTAATTACAGCACATTTTCTTATCTTTTCTCTTTTCTCTCTCTTGTTTCTCTTTTTCTTTAATCTTGTCATACATTTCTTCCTTCTTTCTCTTTCAGAATTTGTGAATTATTTAGGGGAAGAATCTGACTCAGAGTGCTTTCTCTATGTGTGTATCTCTGCTCTACTTCCCTTCCCCCTCTTGCTACCCCTAGAATATACAGTGGATAGTAGATTTGCATAATTTTCTATTCTTGCTATCCCTTCTTTCCTTTCTCTTTCTTCTTCACTTGGAATTGGTTGCTATTTTTTCATGGACAGGAGACATTGTTTGGCTAACTGGTAGTGATTAAACTGCTTCAATACTTGCTTCAGTTGGTACTGTAATTCCTGAGGTTGGTGATTGCATTTGTCATAAAGGTATTTAGTACAGTGTTGCTTGTACTCAAGACACAACAACTGAGGAACAACAGAACATAAAAATAAGAAACACATAAATCAAAAAAATGGGTAGATCAAGAACAAATAAAACTGCTACTACAATGAATGAAGACAAGAACCCAGAAGAAACTACAAATCAACCAGAAGTAACCATAGATAAGAAAAGTATGCAAGCAATAATAAACTTATTAATCACAGAAATGAAAACAACATTGGAGGAAAGGAATGGCAGTACTAGGGAAACAACAGTTGAGACCCCCAAGGAAAATACTGATTATCTTGAGGCAATTAGAGAACTGAAAGCTGAAATAGCTGAACTTAAAAAAGAAGCTGAGGGAAGGGAAAGCAGACTAACAGAAGCAGAAAACAGAATTAGTCAGACAGAGGATGAGTTAGAGAAAACTAAGAAAGAGGTGAAAGAGCTCAAAAAGAGATTGAGAGACACTGAAAACAACAACAGAGACATATGGGATGATCTCAAAAGAAGTAACATTCATATAATTGGCCTGCCAGAGGAAGAAAGAGAGGAAGGGGAAGGAAACATTCTAGAGGAAATAATAGAAGAAAACTTCCCTGACCTGAATAACAGAAAGGACATCAGAGAGTTACAAACAGAATCAACCCAGATCTGAAGACACCAAGACACATCATAATCACAATGAGAAGAAGTAAGGATAAAGAAAGGATCCTAAAGGCTGCAAGAGAGAAACAAAAAGTCACATACAGGGGAAAACCCATAAGACTATCAGCAGACTTCTCCACTCAAACTCTAAAAGCCAGAAGAGAATGGCAAGATATCTATCGATCCCTGAATGAAAAAGGGTTTCAACCAAGGATAATATATCCTGCTAGACTTTCATTCAAGCTAGATGGAGGGATCAAAACCTTCTTAGACAAACAAAAGTTAAAGGAGGAAACCATCACCAAACCGGCCCTGAAAGAGGTTCTAAAAGACCTCTTATAAACAAGAACATCACTATAATACTTGCAATATATCAGAGCAAACAAAAAAAATTATTTTGAACAATGGCACTACAATACATTAAATCCATAATATCAATAAATGTCAATGGCTTCAACTCACCCATCAAAAGGCACAGAGTGGGAGGATGGATCAGAAAACATAACCCAACCATATGCTGCTTGCTAGAATCCCATCTGACACAACAAAATAAACACAGACTTAAAGTGAAAGGATTAAAAACTATCATACAGGCTAATGGACCACAAAAAAAGGCAGGAACAGCCATTCTCATCTCAGACACAATAGATTTTAAATTAAATAAAGTAATAAAAGATAGGCAAGGACATTACATAATTATTAGAGGATCAATCAGCCAAGAAGACTTAACAATTATTAACATATATGCACCTAATGAGGGACCATCTAAATACATCAAGCACCTACTGAAAGAATTTCAAAAAAACATCAATAGTAATACAATAATAGTGGGAGACTTCAATACCCCACTTTCACACTTAGATCAACAAAGCAGAGAATCAACAAAGATACAAGAGAATTAAATGAAGAGATTGACAGACTAGACCTCTTAGACATTTTCAGAGTCCTTCACCCCAATTAACTGGAATACACATTCTTTTCAAATCCACATCACACATACTCAAGGATAGACCATATGTTAGGCCACAAAGACAGCATCAATAAATTCAAGAGTATTGAAATTATCCCAAGTATCTTCTCAGACGACAGTGGAGTAAAAATAACATTTAACAACAAACAGAAAATTATTAAAAGTCACAGAACTTGGAAACTAAACAACATACTCCTTAGGAACCACTGGGTCAGAGAGTCACTCAAGCAGGAAATTCAAATGTTCCTGGAAACAAATGAAAATGAAGACACAACCTATCAAAATATTTGGGACACAGCTAAAGCAGTACTGAGAGGGAAACTTATAGCCATACAATCACATATTAAACAACAAGAAAAAGCTCAAATGAATGACCATACTGCACACCTCAAGGACTTAGAGGAAGAGGAACAAAGAAACCCTTAAACAACCAGAAAGACAGAAATCACTAAAATTAGAGCAGAAATAAACAACATCGAAAATAAGAGAACCATACAAAAGATCAATGAAGCCAAATGTTGGTTCTTTGAAAGATTAAACAAAATTGACAAACCCCTAGCCAGACTCACCAAACAATAAAGAGAGAAGACTCAAATTAATAGAATTCTAAATGATGGAGGAGATATCACAACTGACACCACAGAAATCCAGAGAATGATGCAAAACTTCTATGAAGAACTATACGCCACCCAGCTAGAGAATCTGGAAGAAATGGCACAATTCCTAGAAACATATGCCCTTCCAAAACTGAACCAAGAAGAACTAAAAAATCTAAATGCACCAATCACAAACAAAGAAATTGAAGCCATTATTAAGAATCTCCCCAACAACAAAAGTCCTGGACCAGATGGCTTCACAAATTCTACAAAACTTTCAGGAAACAGTTAGTACCCATACATCTTAAGCTTTTCCATAAGATTCAAGAAACAGGAATACTCCCTTCCACCTTCTATGAAGCCAACATCACCCTGATACCAAAAGCTGATAGGGACACAACAAAAAAGGAAAACAACAGACCAATATCTCTGATGAACATAGATGCCAAAATATTAAACAAGATCTTGGCCAACCAGATACAGCAGCACATCAAAAAAATTGTTCATCACGACCAAGTGGGATTCATCCCAGGAATGCAAGGCTGGTTCAACATCCATAAGTCAATCAATGTCATTCACTGCATCAATAAAAGCAAAGCAAATAACCACATGATTATCTCAATAGATGCAGAGAAAGCCTTTGACAAAATCCAACACCCATTCATGCTCAAAACTCTACAAAAAAATGGGAATAGATGGGAAATTCCTCAAGATAGTGGAATCTATATATAGCAAACCTACAGCCTACATCATACTCAATGGACAGAAGCTGAAAGCATTCCCCCTCAGATCAGGGACTAGACAGGGCTGTCCACTGTCACCATTACTCTTCAACATAGTATTGGAAGTTCTTGCCATAGCAATCAGGCAAGAGGAAGAAATCAAAGGAATACAGATTGGAAGGGAAGAAGTCAAGCTCTCACTATTTGCAGACGATATGATAGTATACTTAGAAAAACCTAAAGAATCCAGCAGAAAACTACTGGAAGTTATTAGGCAATATAGCAAGGTATCAGGCTACAAAATCAATGTACAAAAATCAGTGGCATTTCTTTATGCAAACACTAAATCTGAAGAAGAAGACATCCAGAAATCACTCTCATTTACTGTTTCAGCAAAATCAATCAAATACCTAGCAATAAAGTTGACCAAAGAAGTGAAAGACTTGTATGCTGAAAACTATGAGTCGCTACTCAAGGAAATAGAAACTGATACCAAGAAATGGAAAGATATCCCATGCTCATGGATTGGAAGAATAAATATCATCAAAATGAATATTCTCCCCAGAGCCATATACAAATTTAATGCAATACCCATCAAGTTCCACCAAGCTTCTTCAAGAGAATAGAAAAAACACTACAATCATTTATCTGGAACCTGAAAACACCTAGAATTTCCAAAACCATCTTAAGGAAAAGAAACAGAAATGGAGGCATTACACTCCCAGACCTTACACTATATTATAAAGCCATCATCATCAAAACAGCATGGTATTGGAATAAAAATAGGCACACAGACCAGTGGAACAGAATTGAAAACCCAGAAATAAACCCCCACACCCATGGACATCTAATCTTTGATAAGGGGGCCCAAAGGATTAAATGGAAAAAGGAGGTTCTCTTCAATAAATGGTGCGGGGAAAACTGGGTTGTAACATGCAGAAGAATAAAATTGAACCACTTTATCTCACCAGAAACAAAAATCAACTCCAAATGGATCAAAGACCTAGATGTCAGAACAGAAACAATCAAATCCTTAGAGGAAAACATTGGTAAAACACTTTCCCACATACACCTCAAGGACATCTTTGATGAATCAAACCCAATTGCAAGGAAGACTAAAGCAGAAACAAACCAATGGGACTACATCAAATTGAAAAGCTTCTGCACATCCAAAGAAACTATTAAACAAACAGAGAGACCCCTCACAGAATGGGAGAAGATCTTCACATGCCATACATCAGACAAGAAACTAATCACCAAAATATATAAAGAGCTCAGCAAACTTAGTACCAAAAAAAGCAAATGACCCCATCCAAAAACGGGCAGATGATATGAACAAAACATTCACCTCAGAGGAGATCCAAAAGGCTAACAAACATATGAAAAACTGCTCTAGGTCACTGATTGTCAGAGAAATGCAAATTAAGACAACACTAAGATACCACCTCACTCCTGTAAGAATGGCATACATCAAAAAGGACAGCAGCAACAAATGCTGGAGAGGATGTGGGGACAGAGGGACCCTTTTACATTGCTGGTGGAAATGTAAATTGGTCCAGCCTCTGTGGAGAGCAGTCTGGGAAACTCTCAGAAGGCTAGACATGGACCTTCCATATGATCCAGTAATGCCTCTCCTGGGCTTATACCCCAAGGACTCCATAACCCCCAACCAAAAAGAGGTGTGTACTCCTATGTTCATAGCAGCACAATTCATAATAGCTAAAACCTGGAAGCAACCCAGGTGCCCAACAACAGATGAGTGGCTGAGAAAGCTGTGGTATATATAAACAATGGAATTCTATGCAGCTATCAAAAACAATGAACCCACCTTCTCTGACCCATCTTGGACAGAGCTAGAAGGAATTATGTTAAGTGAACTAAGTCAGAAAGATAAAGATGAGTATGAGATGAAACCACTCATCAACAGAAGCTGACTAAGAAGATCTGAAAGGGAAACTAAAATCAGGACCTGACCAAATTGTAAGTAGGGCACCAAAGTAAAAACCCTGTGGTGAGGAGTAGACATGCAGCTTCCTGGGCCAGTGGGGGGTGGGAGTGGGTGGGAGGGATGGGTAATTGTCTTTTGGTGGTAGGAATGGTGTTTATGTACACTCCTAGTAAAGTGTAGTCATATAAATCACTAGTTAATTAATATGAGAGGGGGAAATTAATTGTATGTCTCGAAATTTTTAAAACACAGACTGAGGCTTTTTAATATATAGGATGTGTATTTGATATGCAGACTCTCTCAAAAGCCTAGACCAAGTAGATCAGAAGCAACCAATAGCACAGCTATATACAAGATACTGGGTACTGTACAGCAAACCCTAACAAAAGGACTTTTCTAAGTTAATTCAATTACCAAATAATGTGATGGTAACATTACCTATCCATTGTCTTTTTGAACCCTAAGACAGCAGGAATCTCACATCTCCATTACAGAGCCTCTACTTCTCCCAGTCCTTGAACCTTTGGATAAGGCCCACTTTCCTGCATGCCTCTCCCAATCCATATCAAATAATATTGAATCTGCCGATCGCAACCTAATCAACACAACGATTGCCACCTCAACATGCTTCACTTCAGACTGTGTCCAGAGACTTCATGTGTGGAATGACAACCCTTCAGCTTCATTACTCGGGTGAGACCTTTCCTTACATAGTATTCTCTAATTAGATCCCAGGTGGTTCACTTTCTAACAAAGAACCAAAACCTAGATATACACCAGTTTCTGTGAGAGAGAGCATATGTTTACACGTATCCATAAACTACTGCAAAATATATACCTGAAAGCAGAAGTACATTAGAGTTTGCAGCAAGTACCCCCCTAACACTTCCTCTCCACTATTCCAAGCTTTGGGTCCATGATTGCTCAACAATTTGTTTGACTTTGTATGTTAACTCTCTTTTCAGTCACCAGGTTCCAGATGCCATCAGGATGCCGGCCAGGCTTCCCTGGACTGAAGACCCCACCAATGTGCCCTGAAGCTCTACTTCCCCAGAGACCCACCCTACTAGGGAAAGAGAGAGGCAGACTGGGAGTATGGATTGACCTGTCAACATCCATGTTCAACAGGGAAGCAATTACAGAAGCCAGACCTTCCACCTTCTGCAACCCACAATGACCCTGGGTCCATGCTCCAGAGGGATAGAGAATGGGAAATCTCTCAGGAGAGGGGATGGGATATGGAGATTGGGTGGTGGGAATTGTGTGGAATTGTACCCCTCCTACCCTATGGATTTGTTAATTTATCTTTTCTTAAATAAAAAATAAATTTAAAAAAAAAGAATCAGTATTCACAAACTAGCCAACTTAAAAATATTTAAAAATCATGTAAAATATCATTAAATTGGGTGGGGGTAGATAGCATAATAATCATGCAAAGAGACTCTCATACCTAAGGTTCCAAAGTCCCAGGTTCACTCCCCCACACTGCCATAAGCCAGAGCTGAGGAGAGACATGAAATATACCACAAGCACACACCTTACGATATACAAGACCCTGGATTCAAACCCAAGAAGCACTTGGGAGCACCATGGTATTGAGGGAAGCTCCATGGATATTGGAGCAGTACTGTGGCATCTCTCTCTCTCTCTCTCTCCTCCATTTATAATTTTAAATAAAAAGAATGACGAGCGGTGACACACCAGGTTAAGCACACAAAGTACAAGCACAAGGACCAGCGCAAGGACCCCGTTTTGAGCCCTGGCTCCCCACCTGAATGGAAGTCTCTTCACAAGTGGTGAAACAAATCTGCAGATGTCTTTCTCTCTCCCTCTCTATCTTTCCCTCCCCCCTCAATTTCTCTGTGTCCTTTCCTGTAAAAAAAAAAAAAAATGGTACAAGTGGCCTCCAGGAGCAGTGAGTTCATAGTACAGGCATCAAGCCCCAGCAATAACCCTGGAGGCAAAAAAAAACGAATGTCCAAGTCTATCTAGGAGTGATGTAAGCTGTCCTAGCACCACAAAAAATACATAATTTAAATAGTAAAACCTTATCTATTCCTATTTGTAGCATTAATCTTAAACATGCCATCTTTAGTATAGTAGTTATTGAAGAATGATAAAAATGTTAAAGTTGTCAATCACTATTTTAATATAAACTACACTCAATGAATGATACAGAAGAAACATATATTATGCAAAATGCAAAGAAGTACTGAATTTGACTGCAACAAGACTAAAAATATTTCTCTAACCTTTCATTTATCTATTTTTGTGGCATTGGAGCCTTGTATATAATTATCCCACTGCTCCCAGTTCAATGAAAAATAATAATAAATTAAGGTAGCTAGGGAAATGGTGGGAAGAGACAGAGACTGGCTGTAGCTTCCATGGAATTTCTCCCATCCTGGTGTTGTGGTGTTAACATATGGTGCTAGGGCTTCAACATGGAGCTTCCTGCTTGGTAAGGTGCAAACAAGCCCTATAAGGTGAACAATCTCCCAATACCTATTTTCTCTTTTTTCCCCTCTTAAGTCAGTGTATACAATTCTAATTTTCCCTTTTATTAGTTATTTATCAAAGTTTCATGAAATAATAAAATTTCAAAGGTATAATTTCACACCATTACATTTAAGCATAAGTCACCACACCCCTTTCTTTCTGGTAGGAAAGGAGGAGGAAGGAAGGAAAGAAGGAAGGTAGGAAGGAAGGAAAGAAAGAAGGTATAGAGGGAGGAAGGGAGGAAGGGAGGGAGGGAGGGAAGGAGGCAGGGAGAGAAGGGAGGGAAGAAAAAAAGAGGGAGAAAAAAAAGGAAGAGTGAGAGGGAGAAAGTAAGATATGGTAGTGGTCTGAGAGATGATGTAGTGACTAGAGTACTGTACTGTTCTTCCAAGCATAAGGTTTTGAGTTCAATCCCCAGCATCACATGTGCCAAAGGGATGCTCTAGTTCTATATATCTCTCTCACTAAAAAATAAAGTATCTTTTTTTAATGTAGGCTTTTAATGTTTTTTTTCATATCCATTAGGAGAAGCACTAAGTAGAACATAGGGACATAAGTGTTTATAGTAGAACAAGATAATGGTTTGGTTAAGGTATATTTGTCACTACAACAATCCTGTAAATCAACACTTCCTGAGTAAAGTAGAACTGAAGTTGAAAATAATAAATTTAATTCAAATAAGAAAATAAATATTCACAACATTATGTCAGAAAATAAGATGCTCAATCATTTTATATGTCAAGCAATTTAAAATTCCATGCATTCTGAATTTAGACATTATTTGAACCTTAGTTTTTCTAAAATGTTGTAAAAGCCCAGGGTTCTATGTTAAAATATAGTTCTACTATATTTTAGTATCATAACTGAAGGCATTATATAAATACATGTTAAAAAATAATGTAGGCGGGAGTCGGGCTGTAGCGCAGCGGGTTAAGCACAGGTGGCGCAAAGCACAAGGACCGGCATAAGGATCCCGGTTCGAACCCCGGCTCCCCACCTGCAGGGGAGTCGCTTCACAGGTGGTGAAGCAGGTCTGCAGGTGTCTATCTTTCTCTCCTCCTCTCTGTCTTCCCCTCCTCTCTCCATTTCTCTCTGTCCTATCCAACAACGACGACAACAACAATAACTACAACAATAAAACAACAAGGGCAACAAAAGGGAATAAATAAATAAATATTTTTTAAAAAATAAATAAAAATAATGTAGGCAAATAATAAATGGATTATTTATAATATTTTTACCAAAAGATCAGTAGTTTCTGAACTATCTGAGTTAACGTCAAATTCAAAGACCATTTTTCTCTTTCTATTGCATTCTTCAGTAGGTACAGGCTTGTTTTCTCTTTGCTGAATTTTCAGTTTTGTAGGTGTCTTCACAGTATATGTCTATTCAAAAAGAAAAATGATATATTACCCAATCAATTCAAAATACAATCGATAAATGTGAGTTTTTAATCATTATTATCTTTCCATTGTCATTAATACATATGTTAAATATAAATTTTGGTAAAAGTTTAATTCAGATATTTAAATTAAAAATTATAAATTTCTTTTAAAATTTTTATAGTAGTAGACTTTTTTCCTTTTGATTACTAAAGGAAATAATGAGGAGAGAGACACAACAGATTCAGTGAAGTCTCTTTTTAGTTGTTGTTTCTGGGGATTCAGTGCTGTAGCTGACTTTTTTAGACAGACTAGAGCAGAGACAGACATATGGAAAGAAGGAAAGGCACAACACTTCCCCAGTGCTTTGTGGGTTTGGTTCAAACCTAGATTAGACTTATGACAATGCAAGCATCTTCTTAAGTATACTATCATGCTTGCCCAGTAGGCTGGGAGTATGGATCAACCTGCCAACACTCATGCTCAGTGGAGAAGCAATTACAGAAGCCAGACCTTCCACTTTCTTCACCCCACAATGACTCATTTTACTCATTGTTAATGAGTTTTTAGTTCTAAAGCATCCTTCAGAGTAGTAGGGGCCAGGCTCAAACCTGAGTAGCACATATGGCAAAGCAATGCACTATCCAAGTGAGCTATGTCGCCCGCCCAAGAGTGTCTTTTGACAATCAATGATATCAGTAAACATGACAAAGAAATAAAGTCCCAAAAGTTACTCTTCCATAAAGCAATACAAATACTGATTTTTAAAAACATGGTTATAACCAGCTTTTACAAAACTCTGTATTTAATATTTATTTATTTACTGACTAGAGATGAGAGAATGGAAGGATAGAAAGGGAAAGAGAAAGACATCTGAAGCTTCCCCACATAGGTAGAGACTAGGTGCTTGCAAAACCAAAAGCTTGCAGCAACTTGGAGAGTAACTAGTTTAAAAAAAAACCAAAAACAAAAACAGCTCTGTATCAATAGCAAACTTTATAGTGTCTTAGCTTTTCCTCATCACATGCCCCACTATCCAGCTCCATTAACAGAGCATAACAAAACTAAGAGTTCTTTCAAACCATTATTTCAGAAGTTTTATTTTGCCTATCTCGTGGTTCTCTAAGACCTCATCTGCAATCAATATTTGAAAAACTCAAAATTGACTTAAAACAATAGTCTTTTTCTTTGCATATAGAAATTCTCAAAAACAGTTAAAGCCAGTGTGTGTGTGTGTGTGTGTATGTGTTCTGATTAGTGATTTAACATTGTTTTATAAAACTATAAGATTTTAGGAGTCTACGCAGCTATTAAGAACAATAAACCCACCTTCTCTGACCCATCTTGGATGGAGCTAGAAGGAATTATGTTAAGTGAGCTAAGTCAGAAAGATAAAGATGAGTATGGGATGATCCCACTCATCAACAGAAGTTGAGAAACAAGAACAGAAAGGGAAACTAAAAGCAGGATTTGACTAAATCTGGAGTAGCACCAAAGTAAAAACTGAGGCTGAGGGTAAGGGTGGACATTCGGCTTCCCATGGTGGTGGAGGGGGTAAAAGTGGGGGTTGGGATGGGACACAGTCTTATGGTGGTGGTAATGGTGTTTATGTACACTCCTATTAATTTTTAGTCATAGAAATCACTATTTAATTAATATGAGAGGAGAAAAATTGTCTCAAACTTTTTAAAGCACAGACTGAATCTTTTTAATACATAGGCTGAGTCTTTGATATGTTGACTCTCTCAAAAGCCTAGACCAGGGAGAACAGAAGCAACCGGTGGCTCAACTATATACAAGATGTTGGATATTATAGAGCAAATCCTAACAAACGGACTTTTCAAAGTTAACCCAAGTACCAAATAATGTGATGATAACAATAACTATCCACTGTCTTCTTGAACCCTAATACAGCAGGAACCACACATTTCCACTATAGAGCCTATATTTCTCCCAGTCCTGGAACCTTAGGGTGGAGTGCACTTTCCTGCATGTTTCTCTCAATCCATATCAAATAATATTGCATCAACCGACCACAACCTAATCAACGCAACGAGTGCCACCTCAGCATGCTTTACTTCAGACTGTGTCCAGAGACTTCAGGTGTGGAATGACAACCCTTCAGCTTCATTACTCAGGTGAGACCTTTCTTTTCATAGTATTCTCTAATTCCATCCCAAGTGGTTCACTTCCTAACAAAGTCCCAAAACCTAGATATACAACAGGTCCCCTGAGATAGAGTATATGTTCACACGTATCCATAAACTAGGGCAAAATATATATCTGAAAGCAAAAGTACACAATAGTCTGCAGTGAGTACCCCAAAAAAACTTCATCTGCACTATTCCAGCCTTTAGGTCCATAATTGTTCAACAATTTGTTTGGTTTTGTATATTAACTCTCTTTTCAGCCACCAGGTTCCAGATGCCAGCATGATGCCTGTTGTATGCTTTACATTGGGTTGTTCTAGCTCTCCCCCGCCAAGAAAATTGGATCAGTCCTGCTAATTTTGCGGGCCCGCTTGGCTCCGCCCCAAGGAACCCCGAGAGGGTTCCAGAGTTCCAGAGTTAGAGAGTTGGAAAGTTGCAGAGTTAGAGAGTGCTTGGTGCCGCTGCGGGGCAAAGAGGCAGCAGAGTTCTGTTTAGTGATTAGTTTGGTTTAGTTTATGAATTGTTGTTCCTGAATAAAGAAATACAGCTTCCCTGCCCAGCCGTATGTCTCTGGTCGTCTCTGTTACCCGCCCGTGAAGCTAGCCCGGCCACCTAGAGCATCCGAATTTTAACAACAGATGCCGACCAGACTTCCCTGGACAGAGGACCCCACCAATGTGTCCTGGAGCTTCACTTCCCCAGAGTACAAACTACTGTAATTTTACTGTCAGCTGTAAACCATTAATCCCCAATAAAAAAAAAATTTTTTTTAAAGAAAAAATGGACACCTGGAACAGTCAATTCATAGTGCCAGCCCCAGTGATAACCCTGGTGGGAATGAAAATTGTTCTGTTTCTGTTAGATATGTGGTTTATGGTATTTTATTAGAATTGTTAATAACCAACCTTTGGTAATGGTGTTGACATAGTGCTTTTGGCAGACGTCCGCTGATATTCTTTTTTATCTTTGACTTTACCAAGATTAGCTGATGTGAAACTTCGATGTATATTTTGTGAAGAAACAGCTTTAGAATCAGATTTCCAATAATTAGTTTCAGGTGTTTCCAATAAATATGTCTGTGTTTTCTATATAAATGAATAAAATTATTATTAAATGCCAGTGCAACAACTAGTAAAAGTAACACTTGAATAAACTTGAATTTACCCCAAATTTCATTACTGATTCATTTTATATAAAGTTATATTCACCTTCTTTGTCGCTTTTATTTTCTCATTTAAAATGGAAATTCAAAGTCACTTAGAAAGTGGATAAAATGTCTCAACTATCTAAGATAAGGTGAAGATTCTCTAGAGAGAAATTTCTATTTCTGGTGACAAAAATCCTTAATCTGTGGTTTATTCCAATAGCCTAACAGTCAGAGAGCAAGTTATTTTCACTTTTAGTCACTCTTCACTATGCTGAGATATTTTCTCTCCTCTCTGTAAAATTCCAGTTCTTTCCTACCCACCAGTCTCATTCCCTTCATGGAAAAAACATGAAAATAAAGATTAAGACATTTTCAGGGGACAAAATGAGGAAATAGCTAATTGCTTAAATTCTGATAACCAAAATCAAATTATAATTTTATGCTAAGTATCAATAGTTAGACATTATTTCAACTCAATTTTCTCCATTCTCTTTCAGCACCTGAGCCAGCTAGTAATAACTATTGGTCTAGTTTTAAGTGTAGGGAACCTTTTTTCTGCCAACAGCAATCTGGATATAGTGAGGGATCAAGTGGGTCAAGTAATGTGCTTTTATCATCTGGATTTTTTTTTTACTATATTGCAGGGTGAATTAGAGTAAGTTCTCAAGTACCTCCAGGCTTACAACTTATCCATCTATATAATCATGGAGCTAAATTCAGTAATTTGGAGGTTTCTTGCCCTGTCCCAGTGATCTCCCTCCCTTCACAATCCTTTTTCCAACAGTATGGCTTTTGGTAGCATTTTTTCCACAGTTGTAGTTCTATAACATTACTTTTCTATATATTTGTATATCATAGTTGATAACACAAATTTGATGAGTTTTTTTTTCTGTTTACTTGATTTGTAAGAGCTGATTCTCACACCCTTCAAAATATTTATATATATACAGGAAACATAGACAAAACCAAAGGATAAGAGGGGTATAACTCCACACAATTCCCACCACCAGAACTACATATCCCATCCCTTCCCCCGATAGCTTTCCTATTCTTTAATCTTCTGGGAGTATGGACCCAAGGTCATTATGGGATGCAGAAGGTTGAAGGTCTGGTTTTTGTAATTGCTTCCCCGCTGAACCTGGGCATTGACAGGTCAATCCATACTCCCAGCCTGCCTCTCTCTTTCCCTAGTGGGGTGGGGCTCTGGGGAAGCTAAGCTCCAGGACACATTGGTAGTATTGTCTGTCCAGGGAAGTCTGGTTGGCATCATGCTAGCATCTGGAACCTGGCAGCTGAAAAGACAGTTAACATACAAAGCCAAATAAATTGTTGACCACTCATGAACCTAAAGGCTGGAATAATGCAGATGAAGAGTTGTGGGGTCCTCCATTTTGTAGATAGCTAGTAGGCATATTTTAGTTATATTCCAAAGGGCCTATGGCTATACTAGTTACCCTTCAAAATGTAACTACTTTCAGAGAAATATTTCTCTCTCTCAAAACTAAGGATGGTAAAACTGTACCACCTTGTGGCCATGTCTTAGAATTAACATTTTTCCTGGTAGTCAGTCTAATGACCAGAAAATTCCATTCCAGATAACCCTCTTCATAATACATTATAAAGTATATACTTTCCAACAAAGTACATTGTTTATGAAGTATTACATTTTTATTGAAGCACATACATAGAACATTCACAATTTTTTTCTGTTGCATTTTTTAAATGATAGCATTTCCTTTATACCAAGTACTATCCTGAATGCTTTACAAAAATTATCTCCCATAATGATCCTAGGTCCATGTTGCTAGATAAATAAAGAATAGGAAAACTTGCGGGAGTCAGGTGGTAGCTCAGCAGGTTAAGCGCAGGTAGCGCAAGCACAAGGACCAGCACAAGGATCCCGATATGAGCCCCTGGCTCCCCACCTGCAGGGGAGTCGCTTCACAGGTGGTGAAGCAAGTCTGCAGGTGTCTATCTTTCTCTCTCCTACTGTCCTCCCCTCCTCTCTTCATTTCTCTCTGTCCTATCCAACAACAACAACATCAATTATAACAACAATAAAAAACAACAAGGGCTACAAAAGGGAAAATAAATAAATATAAAAAAAATTTTTTTAAATAGGAAAACTTGAAAGGGAGGAAATATGGAGTTCTCATAGTGGGAATTGTGTGGAATTGTACCCTTCTTATCCAAAAAAAAGTTATTTTAATCATATAATTCCCATAACAACTTTAGAAAATAAATATAACTTTTACACCCTTATAGATGAGAAAACAGGCATAAAGAGGTAACTTGTTCCCACTCAGAAATATATGCTAAATCCAATAACTATATAAGGCTTATGATATTTCAATATTACTAGAACAAAATATAACAAAAATATATATTTAAAATTTTCATTTCTTACACCACTTTTTCTCACTTATTTTCAATATATATCTCCAGACCTCCAGATAAAATGTAGAACGTATTAGTCTACTGGGTACAATGTTAATAATTGGCATAGATTACTGACATTATTAAGGAATCAAAAAAATTCTATAGTATGTGATACATACTTCCATAATATGAACACATTCCAAATATGTTCATGTTCTGGATGTCATATTTATGAGTAAATATCAGAACTTAACTAATTTGTCTATCAGACATTTCCCTAAGCCTACAACTCTGTACAATAACTTTAATATAATGTTTCCAATTCTTACAAAATTTACAAATTCTTAAGAACTTAAATTTCACTCTGCATTGGGAGTCAGGCGGTAGCGCAGCAGGTTAAGCGCATGTGGTGCAAAGCACAAGAATGGGAGTAAGGATCCGGGTTTGAGACCCTGGCTCCCCATCTGCAGGGGAGTCCCTTCACAGGCGATGAAGCAGGTCTGCGGGTGTCTATTTTTCTCTCCCCCTCTCTGTCATCCCCTCCTCTCTCCATTTCTCTATGTCCTATCAACAACAATAATAAAAACAAAAACAATAAAAACAAGGGCAACAAAAGGGAAAATAAATATAATAAAAAAAATTTTTTTTAATTTCACTATTCACGCACAAAAATATTCTTTTTCTTCTTGGGTTCTTTCATTGAACCTAAAAGTAATAAAATTGTTACACTGTCAATATTCAACAACTGAATATTGCAATTACTCTATTGCTTTCCATTTGTAGTCAAAACAACCTCTACTGAGACTCCAGCACTGTGTATACAGAATATGTAAAGGGGTCTCAACCAACCATGGAGAGCTTTGTATTGTGGGAGTTCCTTCCTTTCTTTCTCTCCCTGGCTATCTTGGCTGCTACTCTTGGTTGGGGGCCAAATAGTACCTAAAGCAGGAAGATGGTGCCCCCCCCAAAAAATGAAAAAGTTGCTGAAGTTGGTCAACTCTAGTCTCCAACTTGTTATGAAAAGTGGGAAGTACATGCTGAAATACAAGAGACTCTGAAAATAAACAGACAAGGCAAAGCAAAACCTGTCATGCTTGCCAACAACTTCCCAGTCTTGAGGATATCAGAAATTGAGTACTATGCCATGTTGGCCAAAAGTGGTGTCCATCACTACAGAGGCAATAATATTAAATCGGGCATAATATATGTAAAATACTACAAAGTCTGCACCCTGGCCATCATTGATCCAGGTGACTCTGATATGAGAAGCATGCCATAACAGACTGGTGATAATTAAATTATGCAAGCCTTTTCTGTAATAAAGTGTGAAGAGATTTTACAAAAAGAAGAATGTGTACAGGGTGGAGAAATAGCTTACCAGGTAAGGTACAAAGCAAGTGGCCTAAATTTGAGCCACAGAATTGTGGGAAGTTCTGGCACTATAGTTTATCTTTCTCCCTCTCTCTCTCTCTCTCTGAATGAAAATCCAGCCCAGGAACAGTGAAATTATACATGTACAGGAGTGTAGAACCACAAAAGCACAAACAAAAAAGATTAAATAAAATTATTTAATTATTTTTTTTAAATTAAAAGAAAAATAGAGAAAAGATAAAGCAAAATCAGTGAATAAAAAATTAAAATTCTTCTGTAACAATCCTATAATTCCAAATGGAAAGGATGAAGAGTTTCGATATATAGGGAATATCACTAAAGCAGCATTCTCTACCTGTCTCTCCTTCCATGGGGTGAAGCCATAACTTAATGAGATTGTAAACTTAGAAAGAGAAACTGGGTACATATATTCCAGGTGCTTCCTTATTCTTATATCCAAAAGGAAACACACATTCTGCTCTGCTTATTCCATATATTTTATAAGAAGAGGTCACCAAGTAGGTGGACCTTTTCAACTTGTTCAGTTCAGTTCTATCTAAGACAGATAAATTTGTCTAATTCATATTTGGAGATAAGAAAGTCTCTTTCACATAAACCAAATTCTCCAAAAATAGTTGGCAATTTTTGGTTACTCAATTAAGAAATTGAGTAATTGGTTACAGATTTAAGAAAAGAAAACAGGATGTTATTTAATTAGCCTCTTCGATCCTGCAAGAGCTATGGATTCATAGCATCACAATGAGCACCAGTGGAAATAAAAAAATAAATTTATAAATAAAAAATTAATTAAATAAAATAAAAAATAATTTATAAATAATGACAAATGATGCAGGAAATTGAAAGATACAATATAGTTTCAGTGTTCTTTCCCTATTTGTGAAAAAAAAAACTTTTAGTCAGTACATGTTAGAAAATGAAATAAAGAAAAACTATGAGGATTATATAAAAGTCTCACCTTGTCTCTTTGTTCTTTGGGAGCTACTATGTTTTCTTCTGCCTCTCTTTTCAGTTTTTCCTATAAAAATGAATTTCAAGGACATACAATTTATTCATTACTATTAGCATAGGTAAACACTGTAATTATAAAAATCCATTAAGAGATATTAATTAAAAATACTGACTTCTAAATAAATATACATATGTGTTCATGCATATGTTTACATGTGTAAGTATTTACAGATAAATAACCAGAAAGAATATCATACTATGTAAACAATGACTATATTATTCTTGATAGGCAAACAGAAAAGAAGCAATTAGATTTCTCAATGAGGAGTTCAACTATGACCCAAGTCAAGAAAGTGGTAAGTTGGGTGGGGATACTTTGCATAATGGTCTTGTAAAGAGACTCTCAAAACGAGAGAGAGAGAGAGAGAGAGAGAGAGAGAGAGGAGAAAGTGGTGAGTCAACAGATAAACAGTTGAAAACATAAAAAGTATTATAGACTATTCTTTCTAAGTTTGATAATTAAAACAACACATAGTAAAGTAACTAAAAAACAATTAAAAGTTTTAAGACCCTTCTATAAATAGTAGAAATCTTTATTTCTACATCTTGAGGTTATTTTAACCAACCTTCCTACTTCTGAAACAGCATTTATGTATTCATAAAAACTGAGCTTAATTAGGTGTACCACCACCCGGCCCCTACACTATTTAAACTTCTTTGACTTTTTTTTTTTGTAATTTTTTATTTATAAAAAGGAAACATTGACTAAACCATAGGATAAGAGGGGTATAATTCCCACCACCGGAACTCTGTATCCCTTACACCAGTCTTTGTGCTTTGTGCCACATGCGCTTAACTCGCTGCACTGCCATCTGACTCCCAAGAACTCCATATCCCATCCCCTCCCCTAATAGCTTTCTTATTCTTTAACCCTCTGGGAGTATGGACACAAGGTCATTGTGGGATGCAGAAGGTTGAAGGTCTGGCTTCTGTAGTTGCTTCCCCTCTGAACATGGGTGTTGACTTCTTTCACTTAGTCTAAGGCCCTCAGGGTTGGTCCCTAATTTCTTAGTGTTGCTTTGTCCATGAGAAGTTATTAGGTGTAAAAAGGGGGAGTGAAATCATGAATGACCTATGTTTTAGGCTACTGTATTCTACATTAAGGAAAGTGATGTCATTTTCTTGATTAAATCCTTAGAAGTCTTCATTTTTTTTAACTTTTAGAAGATTCTTTTTTTTTATCTTATGAGATGATGAAATCAAACTAAACTTACTGCAGTTATCATTTCACAATATATGCATGACAAATTAAATCATTATGCTGTACACTTTAACCTTATGTAGTGTTATATGTAAATTATATTTCAATAAATCATTGAACATTAATAGTATCCTAAAATGGGACAGGGCAGTAGCGCAGTGGGTTAAGCGCCCATGGCACAAAGTGCAAGGACTGGCATAAGAATCCCAGTTCAAGCCCCGGGCTTCTTCCTGTAGGAGGGGTCACTTCACAAGCAATGAAGCAGGTCTTCAGGTATCTATCTTTCCCCCTCTGCCTTCCCCTCCTCTCTTGATTTCTCTCTGTCCTATCCAACAACCATAACAGCAATAATAACAAAAGGGCAACAAAATGGAAAAAAACGAACTCCAGGAGCAGAGAGTTCCTAGCACAGGCACCAAGAAGCATCGATAACCCTAGGGGGAAAAAAAAAAAAAGTATTCTAAAACTAAAACAAAAAAAATTCCTCTTCTATGGAAACAGTAGGATAAAGATAAGTTTATATGATGTTCATGAAATTCTCCCCTTCCCTGCATATCATAGCATGTGCACTGACTGGCCCCATAAAAATAGTTTTTGCATAACCACCATGCTATCTTCATGGCCCAACAGAAAATACATGAGAGGGGAAAGCAAGGAAGAGGTGAGCTTAGTAAGGGGAAACATCATTTTTAAAACTCTACTTATTTACTAGCTTCACATGTTTATGAAAATGCACTTTTCACCTAAATCTTATTACACTGTAACACCACAACACCTACATTTTCTTCTCTTTCTAATTCAAGTTCTTTCTTAGTAGATGTAAGTTCATTTTTGAGATCTGACAATTCAATCTCCTAAAAAAGAAACATAAAGTTTATTAGTACATAATTATGTTTCTCAAAACACTGAATATATAAACTAGTGTTTCAAATAAAATTGTTTTATATGAAATACACTCATAGGGAGAGCCCTAGTTAAACACAGTTAAGGGCTTTGTTTAAATGAGTTTTTCATTTACTCAGAATAGATAATGACCATTGTTCTCACAAAGTCTTAGAAACATTTTATTTGCTTCTTTTTTCTAAATAAATATTTAACACTATATATATTTCTCCTCCTTCTCCTCTCCCAATATACCCATTCCTACTCTCCCAATCTTAATAAGAGCTCAAGTATATTTATTAAGAGTGTAATTTTTCATTAAAAAAAGTTCACTACACCATTTCAAAAATTAACTTGGAGTACCCCTTAACAATATACCTCTCATATCTAAGGTTAGTTGATTATATAGTTCAAAACTGTGGTGTAATATTATTCTTTATCACCACTCATGCTGACAAAAAAGACTTTTACTGCTTCTGTTCTATATCTCACCAAAGATGCTTTCAGTGATGACTGTTCTTGTTCTTTGTTCTTATAAAGTCCTAATTCTGTGTCTCTTTCTTCAACAATCTTGTCATACTGGTGCTATATTTTAAGAGAAAGCATTTGAAATATGCAAACACTCAAATAAAATTTGAATAGGATTAATATTAATATGCACTTAATATTGTTTAAAATGGTATTTATGAATTCAATAATATATATGAGCATATTTAATTTTTCCAATTATACTTTTCCCTTTATTTCTATTAAGACAATGTGGTTCACATGACCATATGATTAGGGGTACAACTTTACCTCTCTTCAAGAAGGTGTTATAACATTATACTACCAACTCACTCATATCCCTCCTCCACAGTCCATTGTGATTTTATTCAAACAACATAATCAATGAAATAATTAGTATGGAAATAACACAAAATCATTATATAATTCTTTTTTAATTGAAAATAAATGATTTAGAATAGACTAGAGGTGGGGCAGGTGGTGGCGCACCTAGTTAAGCACACGTTACAGTGCACAAGGACCTGGGTTCAAGCCCCTGGTCTCCACCTGCAGGGGGAAAGCTTAATGAGTGGTGAAGCACGGTTGCAGGTGTCTCTCTGTCTCTATTCCTCTCTGTCTTCTCCTCCCCTCTCAATTTTTCTGTCTTTATCAAATTATATATATATATATATATATATATATATATATATATATATATATAGCCTCCAGGGTTATTACTGGGGCTTAGTACCTGCACTATGAATCCACTGCTCCTGGAGGCCATTTTTCCCATTTTGTTGCCCTTGTTGTTACCCTTATTGTCATTATTATTGTTGTTGTCATTGCTGTTGTTGTTGTTGGATACAACAGAGAGAAATTGAGAGAGGAGGAGAAACAGAGGGGGAGAGAAAGACAGATACCTGCAGACCTGCTTCACCGCCCGTGAAGCGACCCCCGCAGGTGGGTCTGCATGTCCATTTCTAGCCTTCTGAGAGTTCTCATTTTGGATCCAACAAGGGTTGGATCAATTCACATTCCCGGAAACAGTTGAGGATAGTTCCCTGACCCCAACAACCTCCCCAGCATTTGTTTTTAGGTGTACTGGATTGAGACAAATCAAATATATCTAAATCTGAAAGTTCATGATTAAAATGTCTTTTTTAATTTTATTTACTTTTGGATATAGGCAAAAAAATTTTAGAGGGGGGATAAAGAGGGAGAAAGTGAAATACCTGCAGCACTGTTTCACCACTCATGAAGTTTCCCCCTGCAGGTAGAGGTTGAGAGCTTGAACCTGGCCAAGTCTTTGCACATTGTAATGTATGTCCTCTACCAGATGCGGCACAGCCCGGTCCCATCTTTTTAAATTAACATTGTTTACCTCATAAAGTTATGTCACAGAAAGATTTTTTAATATTTTATTTATTTCTTTATTGGATAGAGACAGAGAAATTAAGAAAGTAAGGGGAAACCGGGAAGAAGAAAGACATCCACAGCACTTTCACCACTTGTAAAGCTTTCCCCTTCAAGTGGCAACTTAGGGCTTGATTCAGATACTTGTGCATTGTAACATGTGCATTCAATCAGGTATTCCACCACCACTACTCCCCAGCAACAATTTTTAATGAGGATTGGCTTAATAACCTATCTCCTCTCAAAATAATGGGAAAAAATAGCACATTTGCTAACACACAGATTTTATTTTATCTATTTATTCCACTGTTAAAATTTTGGTTTTTGGTCTACTATATATTTCACACATGTGGAATATATAATGAGATATGAATTCTGGGTATGTATTTAAAGTTTTGTTTTTTTTTTATTCGGAGCACTGCTCAGCTCTGGCTTATGGTAGGCAGAAGAATTAAACCTGCAACCTGGGAGTCTCAGGAATGAGAATCTGTTTGTATAATCATTATGTTATCTCCCCTGCCTCAAGTAAATATAAGGTGAAAACACTGTAGGATATTATTGGAAAAGTCAGAAATAGAATGATTATGTCAGTCCAACATAAGCAAAGATTGCCTAAAGGAAGTTACACCTACATTTAGCTTTATGTGTTTAAAATTCAACATAAATGGAAAATCAACAGTATTATAGCTACTATTAGTATTGTTGCATAGACATAAGAATTTTCTGAAAGCACTGGGGAGATATTGCCGCATTAGAGCACAAACTTGCATACTCAGAGGCCTAGGTTCATACTCTACTACTGGCCATATGGCAGAACTGAGCAGTATCCTACTACCTTCTTTCTCTTTCTCATATTCATAAAATGCTGAGAGAGACAGAGAGAGAGAGAATTTTCAGGCAATCCAATGCTATGTTAACTTCACCATTTTATGCACAAATATGGCTCAAATTAACATTTTTCATTATATAATAAAAAATACCTTATGTTTTTCCATAAGTGCAACCATCTCAGATATTTTATGTTGACATCGTATATCAGTTTCTTTCTGTAATTTGACAGCTTCATCAGCTCTGACTTTAGCTTTTTCAACCTATCAAACAAAAGTATTTCTTAAAATTAACACAAAAAAATGTAACTAAATGTAAATATTTTATATTGAACTTACTTTTAAATTTCTTTATTGGGGGATTAATGGCTTACAGTCAATAGTAAAATACAGAGTTTGTACATGCATAACATTTCCCAGTTTCCCACATAACAATACAACCCCCACTAAGTCCTCCTCTGCCATAATGTTCCAGGACCTGAACTCTCCCTGCCCACACCCTGTTCTACTTACTATAAAATAAAACAACATCAAAAAAATTAGGAAGGCCAGTTAGAAAAATATATTATTGGGGGTCGGGCGGTGGTGCAGTGGGTTAAGCGCATGTGGCGCAAAGCGCAGGGACTGGCGTAAGGATCCCTGTTCGAGCCCCCGGCTCCCCACCTGCAGGGGAGTCGCTTCACAGGTGGTGAAGCAGGTCTGCAGGTGTCTATCTCTCTCTCCCCTTCTCTGTCTTCCCCTCCTCTCTCCATTTCTCTCTGTCCTATCCAACAACGAATTGCGTCAACAAGGGCAATAATAATAACCACAACGAAGCTACAACAAGGGCAACAAAAGGGGGGAAAAATGGCCTCCAGGAGCGGTGGATTCATGGTGCAGGTACCGAGCCCAGCAATAACCCTGGAGGAGGAAAAAAAAAAGAAAGAAAAAGAAAAATACATTATTGTTTTGGTCTCTTTTTTTTTTTTTTTTTTTTTTTGCTTCCAGGGTTATTGCTGGGGCTCGGTGCCTGCACTTCGAATCAACTGCTCCTGGAGGCCATTTTTTCCCATTTTTGTTGCCCTTGTTTCCCTTGCTGTTGTTGTTATTGTTATTGTTGCCATTGATGTTGTTGTGGGATGGGCCAGAGAGAAAACGGGAGAGGAGGGGAAGACAGAGAGGAGGAAAGATAGATACCTGTAGGCCCACTTCACTGCTTGTGAAGAGACTCCCCTGCAGGTGGGGAGTCAGGGGCTCGAACAGGGATCCTTACTTACTCTATGCTTTGCGCTATGTGCACTTAACCCGCTGCACCAGTGCACTTAACCCGCTACACTACCGCCCAACCCCATTTTGGTCAATTTTAAGGTGATTCATCAACAACAGTATCTATCAAGATGACAGTTTAACATTGTAATGACCACTTGATCTTTTCAAAACAATTATTTTACTACTCAACACATAAATATTGAGAATCAAGGATAATCTTAGATCCCATAATAGAATATACTTAATTGTTCCTAATATAAATTTATTAACACATTTTTCAAAAGCATGATTTAGACTTTAAATTTTCAGGATTGGGTGGTTTGACACCTGGTTGAGTGCACATCTTACAATGCACAAGGACCCAGGGTTGAGCACCCAGTCCCCACCTGCTGTGCAAGTGAAGTGGTACTGCAGGTATATCTCTGTCTCTCTAGCTCTCTGTCTTCCCTTTCTCTCTTGATTTCTGACTGTCTCTATCCAATAAATAAGTAAAGATAATATTTTAATTTCTTACATTTCTCTTAATATACTAAGAAATTAATAGTTTTAATATAAAAAATTTTAAAACATTGAGTTTTTCTTACCTCTCCCAACAGATTTTCTTCTGACATCTTCTTGTTCTCAATTTCTCTTTGATAGTTGTCAGTCATTTCTTTATATTTTTGTTTGGTACCATCTAGTTCAAATTCTAATTTACTAATCTTGAAAGTAAAAAATAATAATAATAATAATAATCACATTGCCATCAGTAAATTCTTTGAGTTAGTGAAAAGCTTCTGCACTCATATTATGGTTTTTATTAATCTTAAAAGATCATTTGGTGGCACAGTGGATAAAGCCTTGGACTCTCAAGGATGAAGTCCTGAGTTCAATCCCCAGCAACACATGTACCAGAGTGATGTCAGATTCTTTCTCTCTCTCCTATATTTCTCATTAATAAATAAATAAAATCTTAAAAATAAAAAAGATTATCACTTAACAACAAATAAAATATTAATAAAAGTCCCAAAATATGGAAACTCAACAACACAATGTTTAACAATCACTAAGTCAAAGAGGAACTCAAAGAAGAAATTCAAATGTTCCTAAAATTAAATGAAAATGAAGAAACAAGCTACCAAAATATTTGGGACACGGCTAAAGCAGTACTTAGAAGGGAAACTCTTAGCCATAAAAGCAAACATTAGGAAACAAGAAAAAGCTCAAGAAAACAGCCTGACTGTATGCCTTAAAGACTTCGAAGAAGAGGAACAAAGGAACTCCAAAGAAAAAAAGGACTGAAATAACTAAAATAAGGGCAGAAATAAATAACATCAAAAATGAGAGAACCATTGTATCAATGAAGCTAAATGTTGGTTCTTTGAAAAAAATAAACAAGATTGTCAAACCCTTAGCCAGACTCACTAGAGAGAGAGTGAGACTCAAATTAATAGAATTATAAATGCTAGGGGAGATGTCACAAGTGTTACCATAGAAATCCAAAATATCATGTAAAGTTTCTTTGAACAACTATATGCCACCAAGCTAGAGAACCTGGAAAAAATGAAAGAATCCCTAGAAACAAATGCCCTTCCAAAACTAAACAAGGAAGACCTACAAAACCTAAATGGGCCAATCATAGACAAAGAAATTGAAACAGTTATTAAGAATCTTCCCAACAACAAAAGTCCAGAAGCGCATGGCTTTACAAGTGAATCCTACAAAACTTTCAGGAAACAGTTAATACCTCTACTTTTAAAGCTCTTCCGAAAAGATCAGATACACAGGAATACTCCCTTCAACCTTCTTTGAAGCCAACATCACCCTGATACCAAAAGCAGATGGGACACAACAAAAAAGGAAAAATTCAAACCAATATCTCTGATGAACATAGATGTTAAAATTTTAAACAAAACCCACAATGACCCTGGGTCCATGTTTCCAGAGGGATAGAGAATGGGAAAGCTATCAGGGGAGGGAATGGGATATGGATATTGAGAATTGTGTGGAGTTGTACCCCTCCTATCCTATGGTTTTGTTAATTTATCCTTTCTTAAATAAAAAATAAATTTTAAAAAAAGAAACACAACATAAATTTAATATATTAAAAAATTCTAAACAAAATCTTAGTCAGCCAGATGCAGCAGAATACTAAAAATACTGTTCATCATCATGATCAAGTAGGATTTATACCAGGAATGGCTCAATATATGTTAGTCAATCAATGTGATTCACCATATCAATGAAAGCTAAACCAAAAACCACATGATAGGGCAGGGGTATATAGCATAATGGCTATACAAAGAAACCCTCATGCCTAAGGCTTGAAAGTCCCATGTTCAGTCCCCCACATCACCATAATCCAGAGCTGAGCAAAATTTTAAAAAAGTGATTATCTCAATAGATGCAGAGAAAGCCTTTGACAAAATCCAACATCCCTTCATAATTAAAACACTACAAAAATTGAGAATAGATGGAAAATTCCTCAAGACAGTAGAATCCATATACAGTAAACATACATCCAACATCATACTCAATGGGCAGAAGCTGAAAGTGTTTCCCCTCAGATCATGCACTACACAGGGCTTCCCACTATCACCATTACTCTTTAACATAGAATTGGAAGTTCTCACCATAGCAATCAGTCAAGAGAAAGGAATCAAAGGAATACAGATTGGAAGGGAAGAAGTCAGACTCTCACTCTTTGCAGATTACATGATAGTATACATAGAAAAACCTGAAGAATTCAGTAGAAAGCTTCTGGAGATTATTAGGCAATGTAGCATGGTGTCAGGCTATAAAATTAATGTACAGAAAAAAGAGTGGCATTCCTTTAAGTATACACTAAGTCGGAGAAGGAGGATATCCAGAAATCACTCCAATTCACTATCACAGAAAAATCAATAAAATATCTAGGAATAAACTAACCAAAAAAGTGAAAGATTTGTATACTGAAAACTATGACTTATTATTCAAGGAAATAGAAAATGATACAAAGAAATGGAAAGATATTTCATGCCCATGGATTGGAAAAATTAATATCATAAAAATGAATATTCTACCCAGAGCCATATACAAATTTAATTTGATACTCATCAAGATCACACCAATTTTCTTTAAGAGAATAGAACAAAAATTACAATGATTTATCTGGAACTAAAAAACACCTAGGATCACTAAAACAATCTTGAGAAAAAGAAGCATAAATGGGGGCATCACACTCCCAGATCTCAAACTATATTATAAGGCCATCAAAATCAAAACTGGATGGTAGTGAAATAAAAATAGATACACAGACCAGTGAAACAGAATTGAAAGCTCATAAATAACCCCCCACACATATGGACATCTAATTTTTGATAAGGCGGCCCAAACTATTAAATGGAGGAATAAAGTTCTCTTCAACAAATGGCGCTGGGAAAATTGGGTTTTCCCAGCAGAAAGGGAAAGAAGAATGAAACTAAACCACTTTATCTCACCAGAAATAAATGTCAACTCCAAATGGATCAAGAGCCTGGATGTTAGACCAGAAACTATCAAATACTAAGAAGAAAATATCGGTGAAACACTTTCCCATATAAATTCCAAGGGCACCTCTGATGTTCAGACCCAATTGTAAGGAAGTCTAAAACAAAAATAAAGCAATAAGACTATATCAAATTGAAAACCTTATGCACAGCAAAAGAAACCATCACCCAAACAAAGATACTCTTCACAAAATGGGAAAAGATCTTTACATTCCATACATCAAAGAGGTTACTAATCAAAATATATAAGGAGCTCACCAAACTTAGAAACAAAAGAGCAAATGGCCCAATTCAAAGGTGATGAAGAGAATATTCAAAGATATGAACAGAATATTCACTACAGAAGAGATCCAAAAGGCCAACAGACATATGAAAAATTGCTCCAAGTCACTGGTTGTCAGAGAACTACAAATAAAGACAACAATGAGTTAGCACCTCACCTCTGTGAGAATGTCTGGTTTATCTCACTCAACATAATTCCTTCTAGCTCCATACAAGATGGGTTGGAGAAGGTGGGTTCATTATTATTAATAGCTGAGTAGTATTCCATTGTGTATATATCAGAAACAGAAGTAACAACAAATGCTGGAGAGGTTGTGGGAAACATTCCTGCTGCTCGTAGGAATGTAAATTGGTATAACCCCTGTGGAAAGCAGTCTTAGAGAACCCTCACAAGGATAGAAATGGACCTTCCTTATGACCCAGTAATTCCATACCTAGGGATATATCCTAAGAAGTCAAAAACACCAATCCAAAAAGATATGTATACACCTATGTTCATAGCAACACTATGATGGCCAAATAATAGCCAAAACTTGGAAACAATCCAGGTTTCCAACAACAGATAAGTTGCTGAAAAAGTTGTGGTATATATATACAATGGAATACTACTCAGCTATTAATAATAATGAACTCACCTTCTCCAACCCATATTGGATGGAGCTAGAAGGAATTATGTTGAGTGAGATAAACCAGAAAGAGAAAGATGAGTATCAGATGATCCCACTAATTAACATAATTTGAGAACAAACAGAAATGAAAACACAAAGCAGAATTTGACTGAGTTTGGTGTAATCCACCAAAATAAAAAACTCTGGGGGTGAAGAGAAGGGTACATTTTCAATTCCACTATAGGTTGATGGTAAAGACATAGACCTTTGGTGGCAGGAATATAGACTCCTATTAACTTATAGTCATAAATCATTGTTTAATCAATATGAGAGGGGAAAAGTAGATTGAATGTCTTGAGCTTTTTAATATATAGACTTCAGTGCTGAGTATATATTCCTTCAATCTAAGCACTTAAGGTTTCAAATTAGCAAAATGATTTATAAATCATGGCAAAGTCTTAAATGTTACAGTAAATCCTAACCATGGGATTCTCAAAGTAATTTCCCAAATTACTTGGTTACAAGAATAATTATCTATTGCTTTCTTAAATTCTTTTTTTATCTTTTTTAAATACTTATTTATTCCCTTTTGTTGCCCTTATTTTTTATTGTTGTTGTTGTTGATGTCATCATCGTTGTTGAATAGAACAGAGAGAAATGGAGAGAGGAGGGGAAAACAGAGAGGGAGAGAGAAAGAGAGACACCTGTAGACTTGCTTCACTGCTTGTGAATCGACTTCCCTGCAGGTGGGGAGCCAGGGGCTCAAACCGGGATCCTTAAGCTGGTCCTTGTGCTTGGTGCCACCTGCACTTAACCCGCTGCGCTACCGCCTGACTCCCTGCTTTCTTCAATTCTAAGACAGCAAGGAACCTTCATCATTCTCTATAAAACCCATACTTCTCCCAGTCCTGGAACATCTGGGGCTTGGCTCATTTTCTTTCATGCTTCTCTTGATCCATATCATTTGATACTCATCTGCTGATCTCAACCAAATCAAGGCAACCAGTGCCACCTCGACATGTTTCACTTTGGACAGCGTCCAGAGATACCAGGTGTGGGATGTCAACCTTCCAGCTCCAATACTCGGGAGAGACTTTTTCTAGCTCATAGGAATCCTTAATTCCATTTGGGGTAGAACACTTCCTAACAAAATTACAGATCCTAGATATAGGCCAGGACCCAAGAGATAGGGTACATGTGCATATGTATCCATAAGTTAGAGAAAAACATATACCTTAAAGTAAAGGTGTGCAGTGGTCTACAGTGACTCAAAAAAATGCAACAAGCAAGTAAAAAGATCTAAAGAAAACAGCATAAAGTACTAAATCAGATATTTTCTAATTAGACCTAGCTATCCTCCTCACCTACTTCCTATTTCACTTCCCTCAACCACTCAAACTCTAGCCCTGACAGATAAAATAAGGAATACAAAAGCTGGATAAGGGCAAGAAACTGGAACACTTTAATGATGGGGGCCCTTTTGGTAGCATCATACAAGGCCCTAGTCAGGGAATCCTTGGATTCCCATATAAATATTATGGGACTAGACCTCTAACAGTCCCTCTCTCCACCAACACTGATCATCTTCATCAGGAACATCATAAACCCTCTATTGTCCTTTGCAAGACCTTGTCCTCAATGTAGAACAACTGTGGAAACTGTCTCTGAAGAGAGACTTGGTCATCATATTCTACCACTTGAGGAAGACTGATCCTGAAATTAGTGCAGCCTAGAATGTTCCTAGCTATGACTATGGAAAGTGACCTCAGACTGACAGGGATGCAGAGGTTACACAGGCTCCTGTGCTAAATATGAATAGACATGGACCCTACATCAGATTGAAGGGATTTACAGTTAATGGTATTTATATACTTTTCCCATATTTGGGAGCTACTCTCTGCCCTGATCCAGCCTTCTCTTTCTAGTCCTATTCCCAGCCTTGACAATATCTTTCCAGACAATTTTTTTAATTTCTTTATTGGGGAATAAATGGTTTACAGTTCATGGTAAAATACAATAGTTTGTACATGAATAACATTTCTCAGTTTTCCATATAACAATACAACCCCCACTAGGTCCTCCTCTGCCATCTCATTCCAGGACCTGAATTCTCCCCCCCTCCCACCCCAGAGTCTTTTACTTTAGTGCAATACACCAACCCAAGTCCAAGTTATGCTTAGTGTTTTTACTTCTAGACTTTTCAACTTCTGCCTGTGAGTGAGATCATCCCATATTCATCCTTCTGTTTCTTACTTATCTCACTTAACATGATTCCTTCAAGCTCCATCCAAGATGGAGTGAAGAAGGTAAAATCATCATTTTTAATAGCTGAGTAGTATTCCATAAAGTATATGCACCACAATTTACTTCACCACTCATCTGTTGTTGGACACCTGGGTTGCTTCCAGATTTTGGCTATTACAAATTGTGCTGCTATGTACATAGGCATACACAAGTCTTTTTGAATGGGTATGCTTGGTTCCTTAGGATATATCCCCAAGAGAGGAACTGTAGCATCCAGACAATAATTTTAGACCACTTGCATGTTATCTGTTGGGCTTAGGTAAAATTAGTAAGATCATGGGCCCCTAGGAATATAACTAAAATAGACTTCCTAGCTTCTTCCAACATGAAGACACCAAATCTCATCTGCTCTATTTTTACCTTTAGGTCCCTAATTATTAAACAATTTGTTCTGCTTTTTATCTTAATGCTTTCCAGCCACCGAGTTGCAGATGCTACCATGATGCCAACCTGACTTCCCTAGGCAGATGACCTCACCAATGTGTCCTGGAACCCCACTTCTCCAGAGCCCTACCCCACTAGGGAAAGACAGAAACAGGCTAGGAATATGCATCGACCTGTTTATCAATCAATGCCCATGTTCAGGGGAGAAGCAATTATAGAAGCCAGACACCTCCCACCTTCTGTACCCCATAAAGATCTTTGGTCCATACTACCAGATAGATAAACAATAGTAAGCTTCCAGGGAGTCAGGGAGTAATGCAGCAGGTTAAGCGCAGGTGGTGCAAAGTGCAAGGACCAGCACAAAGATCCCAGTTCGAGCCCCCAGCTCCCCACCTGCAGTTAATTCACAAGCCGTGAAGCAGGTCAGCAGGTGTCTATCTTTCTCTCCCCCGTCTGCCTTCCCTTCCTCTCTCCATTTCTCTCTGTCCTACCCAACAACAACATCAATAACTACAACAATAAAACAAGAGCAACAAAAGGGAATAAATAAATAAATAAATAATAGTAAGCTTCCAATGGAGGGGAGGGGATACAGAACCCTGGTGGTGGGAATTGTGTAGAATTGTACCCCTTATCCCACAATCTTGTCAATAATTATTAAATCATTAATAAAACAAAAATAATAAAATAAAATTTTAAATACCCAAAAGTTACTAATGAATACATTCTCTCAGTCATTGCTAAATAAAATAATAAGATTATAAATAAAATATGGCCCTCACTCATAAAGATACACTCTAATACAATGTACTTTCTAAAAATTCAGTTCTCAAATTCTTTCTGCTGCAGGAAAACTATATATGGAGCTTCTTTTAAATGTAGATGTCAAAGCTCCAAGCCAAACCTACTAAATTTCGAGTTTCAATGTATAGATAAGGAGTCTGATTAGTACATATATCCTTACATACTTATACATGTACATATATTCAAGCTATTTAGATTATTTTAACACACTTAAATCTGCTATAAGCATTCCATTACAGCAGAAAGAATTGATTCCCACAACCTCAAGTTAATTTTTTTAAAAATCTATATTATATAAAGCACAAATTTCTAAATTCTCATCCATGTAATAGCATTTTTAAAATAAAGATTCCAAATACCTTTGTCTCATATGCATTCAGTTGCTTGCTTTCTGCTGTACCCTTCTTTTTTAAGGCCTTATTCTGTCAAAGTTAAAAATTATTTTTAGTACCAAAGTGATTCCAACTTGCACTGTCACTGACAGGCTAAAATTACTAGAGGGAAGGAAAGCATTATTCTCTTAAGCTGTAGGAAAAAGGGAATTTTCTTTCAATTTTCATTTTGCAAATCAGAACATACCTCCTGCTGGAGTTCTTCAATGCACTTGCTTTTATTTTCAACTTGTTTCTTTAAGTTGTTACACTAAAAAAATAATAAGAAATGGTATTCAGTATTCCTGTCAAAGAAAACATTTTCAAACTAACAAAAATACTGTAGAAAGTAACTAGAAGTCACTTCAAAAATGTTGTTAAGGGAGCCAGGCAGTGGCGCAGAGGGTTAAGCACAGGTGGCACCAAGCACAAAGACCTAGGCTTAAGGATCCCAGTTCCAGACCCAGCTCCCCACCTGCAGGGAAGTCACTTCACAGGCAGTGAAGCAGGTCTGCAGGTGTTTATCTTTCACTCCCCCTCCCTGTCTTCCCCTCCTCTCTCGATTTCTCTATGTCCTATCCAACAACAACAACAGCAATAACAATAATAACAACGTCAATAAACAAGGGCAACAAAAGGGGGAAAATTAAAAGGTTTTTTTAAAAAAAACATTAACAAACTTCTTTTTGTAATATTTATTTATCTATTCCCTTTTGTTGCCCTTGATTTATTGTTGTAGTTATTGATGTTGTCGTTATTGGATAGGACAGAGAGAAATGGAGAGAGGAGGGGTAGACAGAGATGGGGGACACCTACAAACTTGCTTCACCATTTGTGAAGCGACCCCCTGCAGGTGGGGAGCTGGGGGCTCAAACCAGGCTCCTTACGCAGGTCCTTGCACTCTGTGCCACCTGCACTTAATCCCACTGCACTACCGCGCAACTCCCTAAAAAGTTTTTTTTTTTAAGTTGTTAAATGATTCCATTAATACTAGAGATCAACAACCAGCTTAAGGATCCCGGTTCAAGCCCCTGGCTCCCCACCTGCAGGGGAGTGGCTTCACAAGCGGTGAAGCAGATCTGCAGGTATCTGTCTTTCTCTCCCCCTCTCTGTCTTCCCCTCCTCCATTTCTCTCTGTCCTATCCAACAACAACGACATCAATAACAACAATAATAACTACAACAATAAAACAAGGGCAACAAAAGGGAATAAGTAAATAAATAAATATAAAAAAGCATCAAACCACACTAAGTATATTCACAATAAATCTAACTACTGAGAGTGTGTAATTATGGAAAACCAAATATCTGACTAGAGAGAAATTTAATACAGCTTTGATATGTGGTGCATTGTACAAAACTTCTGAATTTAGGAACTGCTGCAAGAAACCTACAGTAAAAATTCTGCAAAATCCCTCAAAGCTGGCAGATATGATTTCAGGTTCCTTTGTACAGGCTGGCATTAAAGAAACTAGTAACACATATATTGTTACTAAGTGTCTATTCACAAACTTCTGCAGTTTAATACTACCTTGTTTTCTAATATCTTCATTTGTTTTTCTTTTTTTAAAACTTCACATTCAATGCTTCGAGCCTAAAAAATATTATTTGATATCATATTAAACAGTGCTATCAGAAATCTTATTTTTATGTGTATTTTATAAGAATATAATTATAAATCTTAGACCATGGAGACAAATAGTTACAGTTCTCCCAACTTGTTTCAGTATACTCTTATTATCCTTTTATTGATAAAATATTTTTGTGTTAATAGGAACTACCTAGTTCAATTTCAAATGGGCCATTTCCTAACACAGTTACAGATATAGACTAGGGCATAGGGTACTAAGTACATGGATACATGTATCCACAAACAAAGGAACAATTATAAACCTCAAAGTAGAAGTGCTTAATAGCCCTCTGAGATTAAATTTAGACCTAATAAGCCTGGCATTCTAGTAGAATAGCCTAAAGAAGGTAGCATAAAGTCTCTAATCATATAATTATTACTTAGTCCTAAACACCTTCTCTCCTACCACTTATTTCACTTTCTTCAATCACTCTGCCCACTCAACTATACAAAATAAAGTAGTTAAGATATAGTCTTGCATAATCTCTTCTGACAAAGCATCATCTTTAGTGTTACCATTTGATAAGCTTCAGAAGAAACACTATATAACTGGCCAAGAGTTATACTGGCAAAGACTGTATATTAAGTAATGGACAATTATTTTTAGCCTTTGTTAGAATCATCAAATAAGTAAATACAGAAAAACTTGAGGCTTGGGGCAGAAAGCATAATAGTTACGCAAAGAGAGTCATGCCTGAGGCTCTGAAGTCCCAGGATCAATTCCTCCACCACCATAAATCAGAGGTAAGCAGTGCTCTGGTAAATAAAGAAGGAAGGAAGGGAGGGAGGGAGGGAGGGAGGGAGGAAGGAAGGAAGGAAGGAAGGAAGGAAGGAAGGAAGGAAGGAAGGAAGGAGGGAGGGAAGGAGTGAAGGAAGGGAGGAAGGAAAGCAGGAGGGAAGGAAGAGACAGAGAGAGAGAAAGAGAGAAATAAAAACTTGAGGCTACGTGGTCCTGGAGGTGGCGCAGTGGTAAAGCTTTGGACTCTCAAGCATGAGGTTCTGAGTTCAATCCCAGGCAGCACATGTGCCAGAGTGATGTCTGGTTCTTTCTCTCTCCTCCTATATTTCTCATAAGTAAATAAAATCTTTAAAAAGAAAAAAAAAATCTTGAAGCTAAGACCCCACTAAGACTATTTCCTCTCTAACTTGAGGCCAGATCCCATAAACCTAATTCCCATTTGGATACAACAAATAACACTCAATGTTTTAACAGCTGGGACAAAGACTAAGCTCCTCAGAGAAGAAGTGACTATAAAAGCTGGATAAGAGTAAGAGACTGGTTCATTTAAACATGGTCTTTTTGGCCACTATCAGGCCACCCCATCACTCAGGGTCCTAGACAGGGAATCCCTGGATTCCCCCATAGATAATATGAGCCTAGACTTCTGATAGGTCCCTCTCTCTACCATCACTGGTCGCCTCCATCAGAAACATCAGAATAAGCTCTCTTCAGGACCATACCCTCACTATGAGCTAGCAGTGGTAGGGGCTGCCTCACTCTCAGAAGGGAGGCTGGGTCATTCTACTCTGTCACTGGTTCTGGTTCTGAAGTGAGTGCAGCCTAGAGTGTTCCTAGCTGTGACTATGGACTGTGAGTTCAGTCTGACAGGGACTCAGAGGTTGTACAGGCTCCTGTGCTAAATATATGCCCTGGATTAGATCACTGTAGTAAACAGTTAATTGAATTCAAATATCTTCAAGTTTTTTAGTGACTCTCTGTCTTAATCCTGCTTTCTAGTTCTACTTTCAACTCTGACACCATCTCCCCAGAATATATTTCTAGCCCACCCCCATGTTAGCTATCAAGCTCAAGCAAAGATTATTAAGATATTTTAAGAACGTTCCACCTAGGAACATTCTTAAAATAGACTTCCTAGCTTCCATCTATCCTAAAGTCCCTTCTTTCATCTGCTCTATTCCTACTTTTTGGTTCCTGTTTATTAAATATTTTGTTCTGCTTTTGATCTTACTACATTTCAGCCACTAAGTTCCGGATGCTACTATGATTCCATCCTAACTTCCTTGGGCAAATGACCTCATCTGTGCTTCCTAGAATCTCACCTCTCCAAACCCTACCCCACTAGGGAAAGATAGAAACAGGCTAGGGGTATGGTTCAACCTATCAATGCCCAAATGCAGCAGAGAAGCAATTACATAAGTCAGAACTCCCACCTTCTGCACTTAAAAAAGAATGTTGGTCCATAATCCCAAAGGGATAAACAATAGGGAAGTTTCCAGTAGAGGAGATGGGACACAGAACTCTGGTGGTGGAAACTATATAGAATTATACCCCTATTACAATTATACTCCCCTTATAATCTTGTAAATCAGTATTAAATCACTAATAAAAATAAATTATTCAAATAATAATAAACCATAGGACCAGAAGTTTGCTCACCCAGTATGATGCTCTTTTTTAATTATTATCTTTATTTATTGAATAGAGAGCCAGAAATTGAGAGATAGGGGAGACAGAGAGAATGAATGAATAAGAAAGAGAAACTTGCAGCACTGCTTTACCACTAGCAAAGCCTACCACCTGCAGGTGAGGGCTGGGGGCTCGAACCTGGATCCTTGCACATTGTAACATATGCACTCAACCAGGTGCACCACCAGCCATCCCTTGGTACTTTTCTTTACTATGTGCAAGGTCCTGAGTTCAAGCCCTGGCACTACATGGCACCATGGCACCCAGAGAAATCTCCACAGATGACTCATCAGTAGCACTATGGTATCTCTCTGTCTCTAAAGTAAAAGAAGTGGGGAAAATGTCCCAATCATAGTAGAATCACACATGCACAAAGTCCTAGATAACAACAAAAAAGTAAGAATAATACATATGAACCATACAGCATAACCCGAAGTTGCCTATATTTCTAAGGTCAACAATATTTCTAAGGTTTACAGTAACCCTAGTTATAGGTAGTTATAGGTAATATAATTTATTTTTTTAGATAGAAGTTGTTGTTTTATGATTTGAAATGTAAAAAAATTCATTAGTAGACATACATTTTCACAGAAGCCAGACCTTCCACCTTCGGCACCCCATAATGATCCTGGGTCCATACTCCCAGAGGGATAAAGAATAGGAAAGCTATCGAGGGAGTGGATTGGATATGGAGTTCTAGTGGTGGGAACTGTGTGGAATTGTGCCCCACTTATGCTATGGTCTTGTCAAGATTTCCATTTTATAAATAAAAATTTTTTAGAAACATACATTTTCTTCACTCTTATCCAATTTAAATTTCACTTCATCTCCTTTCTGCTTTAGTTCTTCTCTCACGGACTCCAGTTCATTCCTTAATGAAAGTAAAATAACTGCATTGTAATAAAATGTATATTTTTATTTCATTCTTTCTGGTATTTCTAAAATGGTTCATTATCATTTATGTTATTTTTTATTTTTCTTAGTCACTTTTCTTGCATTAATACTAATAGTCACATGTCTACACCTAGATTTAAATTATTTATTATTTTATTTTGAAATTATATGAATTCCTATAGGGACTTTTTCCACTTTAAAAAACTAGAAACACATCTTTCTAATTTAAGTCAAGATTTCATTTTACTGCTTCCTTAGTCATCATTCTAAGACAAAGTCATAAATTTATAAATCAACTAAGTTTGTTAATACAAGTGATTTTAAAAAAGTATATGACAGAGATATCTTCATGAAAATGTCTTTATATTTGTAAAGTATCTCTCTGGAAACATACACAAGAAACCTCTGGGTAAAGAAAATGAATAGCATATGACAAAGAGCAGCAGAAAGATAGTAAAGATAAAGTTAAGGAGTTTTAAGTCCCTGTGTGCTCGTTTGTCCCTTCAAATTTTGCACCATATGCATTAGCCTTTCAACTTTAAACTAAAAATCTGTAGTAAGGGGGGTAGATAGCATAATGTTTATGCAGACTCTCACACTTGAGACTCCATAGCCCCAGGTGTGCTCTGTTTAAAAAAAAAATCTATGATAAGGAGATGGCTCAGCAAATAAAGCACATATCTTATCATGCCTACAACTACAGGTTCAATTTCTGATATCACATGAAAGCACCATGGACACATCCAAGGGAACTCCATGCATGGTGAAATACAGTTTTCGTATCTCTCCTTTATCTTCAAAAAATATAGAGTAAGAAGAAATTTTGCAGGGCCAACAAAAGATAGTGCACCTGCTTTATCATGAATACAACCCAGGTTCAAGCACAGCACCGACCAGATTGGAGGAAGGTTCTGTGCTGTGGTGTCTTCCCTACCCTTTCTGTCTGAAAAAGCTGGTGTGAAATAGTAAAGTCCTAGTGATGACTGAAAAATAAAAAGAAATTGGACTAGGGAACCAACTTAGTAGTATCATGTACATGTGGGATCCTAGGGTTTATGCCCCAGAACAACATAAAAAGAATTTTTTTATCTTTTACATAGGAACAATGCTACTTTGTTAATTAATGATTTTTTTATTTAAGGCACTCTAGAACATTGTACCCAGGGCCCCCATGCATGTGTATTACCATAGTCACCCCAGTCCAATTTTTTTCTACATTTTTAATAAAAAGAGAGAAACAGTGAGCATATACATTAGTCTTTTGAAGTTTTTTTAAACTAAAAATCTGTGGTAATAAGGGTAGAAGCATAATGATTTTGGAGAAACTCTCATGCTTGAGGCTCCAAAGGCCCAGGTTCAATCCCCGAGCCACCATAAGCCAGAGCTGGAAAACAAAGAGAGCAATGCACTGCTTCACCATCTGTGGAGTTCTCCTTGCTGCTCCCATACAATCTTGAGCCATTTCCCTTGCACCTAAAGTTATTCCAAAGTGAGATCTCTCTTATTACCACTAGTATATTACTACGTAATATGGATGCATTAAACAGTTCTCAATTCTTCTTCTAGCATTTGCCATAGTTCTCAATTATGTGGAATAACAATATCTAAGATATTTACTCTTGCAGTATTAAAATTTAATTGGGGGGCCATTAATGGTAGCACACCTGGCTGAGTGCACATGTTACGGTGTGCAAGTACCTGGGTTCAAGCCCCCAGTAGCCACCTACAGGGGGAAAGCTTCACAAGTGGTGAAGCAGTTCTGCAGGTGTCTCTCTGTTTCTCTCCCTCTCTATCTCCCCCTTCCTCTCAATTTCAAACTGTCTCTATCCAATAAGTAAGTAAAGATAACAATTTTTTAAAAAGAACAATTTGTTTAAAAAAAATTAATTAGCGGGAGTCAGGCAGTAGGGAAGCAAGTTAAGTGCACATGGAGCAAAGCGCAAAGACCCGTAATCATCCGGGTTCCAGCCCCTGGCTCCCCACCTGCAGGGGCGTCACTTCACAAGCAGTGAAGCAGGTCTGCAGGTGTCTATCTTTCTCTCCCCATCTTCCCCTCTTCTCTCCATTTCTCTCTGTCCTATCCAACAATGACGACATCAATAACAAGGGCAACAAAAGGGAATAAATAAATACTTTAAAAAGAACTTTAAAAATACATATTAAAAAATTAATTAGCATATCCTTATTTATCTAAACATATTTAGAGTTCTCTAAGTCTGTATAGTAGGTAGATGTGCAAAAAGGTATTGTCCAAATACTTTTAATAATTTGAAATAATTATTCCTATGATTCCAAAGATCCTACTACTTGAAATTCAGCCTAGAAAATTCAAAATAAGGGGCTAGGTGGTGGCACACCCATTTAAGCACTCACATTATAGTGCACAAGGACCTAGGTTCAAGATGCTGGTCCCCACCTTCCAGGGAAAAGTTTCACAAGTATGGAAGCATTGCCACAAGTGTCTCTCTGTCTCTCTCCCTCTCTATCAACCCCTTCCCTCTCAATTTCTCTGTCTCTACATAAAATAAATAAAATATTTTTAAAATAATGCCTTTAAAAGAAGAAAATTCAAAATAAAGAAAACTAGTAGTTGCCAAAGTTTTATAACAATATTACTTATTGTAGTAAAAAACTAGAAAATATAAATATTGAAAAATAAATAGGTTAAGAATAAAGCATACTATCCCACTTAATTGACTGTATATAGACATCAAAATAGATTTTTATAGAGCTGGGTAGATAGCATAATGGGCATGCAAAAAAACTTTTGTACCTGAGGCTCTGAAATCTCAGGTTCAATCCCCAGCATCACCACAAGTCAGAGCACCACTTTGATTTTAAAAAAAGAGAGAGAGGAAGAGAGAGAAAGAAAGGAATAAAGAAAGAAAGAAAAAGAAGACAAAGGAAGAGGAGGAAGAGAAAGAGAAAAGAATGAAAAACAGGTGGCTATAAAAACTATCTAAAAATATGGTATGTTGGAGCTGAAAGGTGATGCACCCAGTTGAACACGTTACCATGAGTAAGGATCCAAGTATGAGCCCCCCAGTCCCCATCACACGGGGGAAGCTTCACAAGCGGTAAAGCAGGTCTGCAGATCTCTTTTTCTCTCTCTCTCTACCTCTCCATTTCCTCTCAATTTTTTCCTATCCTATTAAATAAAAGGAAAAAATAGCCACCAGTATCAAGCCCCAATGATAATCCTAAAGGCAATAAAGATAGATAGATAGACAGCCAGATAGATAGATAGATGATAGACATAGATGATAAATAGACAGACAGACAGACAGACAGATGGATAGATAGAAGTAGGTAAGTAGATAGGTGAACAATAGATACTGTTTGTAGCCCAAGAGGAACCACAATGGCTAAAACACTGGACTGTCAAGCATGAGGTCTAGAATCTGACCATCAGTATCATAAATGTAAGAGTGATACACAGGTTCTTTTTCTCTCTCTTTCATTAATAATTAATTCAATATTTTAAATGTGGATTATGCTTAAAATAATATTAACTTGGGAGTCAGGCAGTAGCGCAGCAGGTTAAGCACACATGGCGCTAAGCACAAGGACCAGCATAAGAATCCAGGTTTGGGCTCCCCACCTGCAGGGGAGTTGCTTCACAGGTGGTGAAGGAGGTTTGCAGGTGTCTATCTTTCTCTCTCCGTCTCTGTCTTCCCCTCCTCTCTCCATTTCTCTCTTTCCTATCTAACAATGACAACATCAATAACAACTACAATGATAACTACAACAACAATAAAAAAACAAGGGCAACAAAAGGTAAAATAAATATCAAAAATAAAATAATATTAACTTTTAGTTCTCTTGTAAATAGCCTAGCATGTTAATGTACTCTTAATTAAATATTAATAATTTTGTTTTAAAATTAATTTCCATATACATTGTTATAATTTTACTTTTAAGCAGTATTTCAAAGCAGTACTTTAAGATTCATTCTTATTTCTACTACATTCAGTGTTGCTTAATCTAAATTAACTATAATAAATTAATGAAAATTAAATACTAAAATATTTTGCCAGACAAAAATAATCAACTCAGTAGTCTTGCCTTAATTGTGTTTCCGTTTCTTCCAGATTTCCTATTTGTTTCAACATCTTTCCTTCTTGCTTTTTGCTATGCTAAGGAAATAATGTCATTTATATCAATTATTTGTTTCAAAATCTTGAAACCAATATCTAAGATCTTTATCCATCAGCATAAATTTCATTTAGTTATAGGCAAAGCAAGAGAATGGGCTACTTATGTTGCACTTCCACACTACATTTTACTTTATCTCCAGTCGACCTCTATGAAATACTTAACAAAACAAGCCTTACATGTTGTCTTCCAATAGTATTTTGAACCTTATATCTTTTGTTCATATTACTGTGATGTCAAGGAATGCTTTACAACTCAATCAATTAGTAGTTCATCAAAAAACAGTGCTATAATCTCTCTTAATTTTTCATCAGATAGAAGTGATTCTGTGAATTCTTAAAACACTTTGGCCCAAAAACAATGCATAGCATGGCATAATATTTTAAGTTATTTGAGCATTTATTTATTCTACTAGTCCATAACTCTTAAGTGGAAGGATGATATTACATCCATCATTGCATCTTTTATGATTGTACCATCATCATAGTATCTTTTATGGTTTACCTAATAATTATTTGTTGAATAAATACTTTCTATAAAATCTTTATGTTTAACATATTAGTTTTATGAATGGGAAGCCACTAGATTCTGTTTCCCATTATCACAATCTAAAATCATATGTATACTTGTCTCCTAAAACTAAATATGAACTCTAATAAGAAATATATATATGTATTTCTTCTTCCTCCTCCTTTCTCTTCCTATTCTTCTTCTTCCAGTTATTGCTGGGGTTCGGTGCCAGTACTACGAATCCACAGCTCCTGGAGGCCATTTTTTTTCCATTTTGTTATAGGATAGGACAGAGAGAAATTGGGGGAGGGGGAAGAAGTAGAGAGAGGAATAGAAAGACACCTGCAACCCTGCTTCACGGCTTGTGAAGCCACCCTTGCAGGTAGGGAGCCGCAGGCTCAAACTGGGAACCTTGTGCAAGTCCTTGCACTTCTCTGTTTGCTTAACCTGGTGTACTACCACCAGATGCCAAAGAACCATAGTTTAAAAGCTGAAATAATCCTTAGATAAAGTTCCTCTGTTCTAGTCTCTTAACTGTACAGGTAAAAAAAACTAAGTCACTATTATGTGCACTCTTTCAACTTACATTAATATTTTCTTGAAGTTTCTTGAGTTCTAGTGTCATGTTACTTGTTTCTTGCATTAGTTCTTTGTTCTCCAGTGAAAATCTGTCACAGCTTGCAGTTAGGTTAATATTCTTATGCCTATTTTTAAATATTTAACACAAAAATATTTACATATGAAATTATATAATCCATACTTTAATTCAAAATAGTCTTGAGGCAATTAAAAGGGTATGATATAAATTTTTTAAATGACAATAAAATATGAAGCCATGTGATAGGTACATGTGGGTTCCTTATACTACTGTTTATGCTTAAAATATTTCTATAAATTTTTCAAAATGTCATGAGACTCAGGAATTAACACAATGGTAGCATACAGAACTTGTATTCAAGAAGTTCTAGGTTCGACCACCTACACTACTAATAACCAAAGATGTGCTTTGACTAGGGAATGTTATGCATGTACAAACTATTGTATTTACTGTTGAATGTAAAGCATTAATTCCCCCAATAAAGAAATAAATTATTAAAAAAAAAAGATGTGCTTTGGTTTTAAAAAATGACATATATTTGTGGTCTGGGAGGTGGCACAGTGATAAAGCTTTGGACTCTCACGCATGAGGTCCCGAGTTTGAGCCCCGGCAGCCCATGTGACAGAGTGATGTCTGGTTCTTTTTCTCTCCTCCTATCTTTCTCATAAATAAATTTTTTAAAATGACATATATTGGGAGTCGGGTAGTATCACAGCGGATTGAGCACAGGTGGCACAAAGCACAAGGACCAGCATAAGGATCCTGGTCTGAGCCCCCAGTTCCCCATCTGCAGGGGAGTTGCTTCACAGGCGGTGAAGCAGGTGTGCAGGTGACTTTCTCTCCCCCCTCAGTCTTCCCCTCCTCTCTCCATTTCTCTCTGTCCTATCCAACAATGACGACAACAATAACTACAACAATATAACAAGGGCCACAAAAGGGAGTAAATAAATAGTAAAAAAAAAAAAAAGCTTAAATTTTTTTTTAAAAAGGACATATATTTTATTGCACTGCATATTTATCACAACTAATTCCCTCATGCCATTTCAAAAATTTAAAACATATAGTATTTTGTTCATGTAATTTTTTCCTTATAGTAAACTGTCTCTAGAAAACTGTCTCAAATTCTGATAATCTGATTAAAGTAGCAGATGAAGAATGAATTTGTTTAATTAATATAAGGTAAATAAAACTACACTTAGCATTTATGTATAATACAATCTGTTTTTGCAAGATATCAAATGCTGTACATTGATAGGCAGATTACTGCTGTTATTGTTTACCAGAATCAACCTCATATGAAGGAAGTGGAGTGTATGACTCTACGGAATAACTTCAAAACACCTATTATTATCTCCTACTTTCCGATATTGGAAATTCATCAAAGAACAGTTAAAGCTCCTCATTAAAAATGAAACGTTGTAGGTTGGGGAGATAGCATATTTGGTTATGCAAACAGACTTAATGCCTGAGGCTCTGAAGTTCCAATTCCTTCACACCACCATAAGCCAAAGTTGAGCAGTGCTCTGGTAAAATAAATAAATAAATGAACAAACAAACATATTATAAAAAATGAGCCAGATGAATAAGGGCAAGAGACTGGCATACTTTAATGATGACTCTTCAGTCCCTATCAGGCCATCCCATCAGCTGGGGCCCTATTTGGGGAGTCCTGAGATTCCCAAACAGACATGATGGGCCTAGACCTCGAATAAATCCCTCTCTCCATTGTTACTGGTCATCTCTAGCAGGAACAACAAAATAGACCCCTTTGTGGGCCCCCCATAGGACCTTGCCCTCAACTTGGATCAACAAGGGTAGAGAATGTTCCATCCTCCAAAAGGAGGATGGACAACATACTCTTATGCTACACCTG